>NW_027417715.1:0-12379 GCF_009905375.1 Apium graveolens | reverse complement strand
CACGTTTCAGCCCCGATTCACTTTCGGACGACACCAAATAAACGTGAATGCAAATTCATAAATCCATAGGGAAGATTATGAAAAGATATCAAAAACTGGGCAGCCCCAATGTTTGCTCCATACCTCGTGTACGCCTACGAGAATTATTTGGAAACCTAGTTTCATTCATTTCAGCCCCAATTCACTTTCGGACGACCCCAAATAAACGCGAATGCAATTTCATAAATCCATAAGGACTAATTATGAAAATATATCCAAAAAATGGGCTGCCTCAATTTATGTTCCATACATCGTGTACTACTGCCTACGATAATTATTTGGAAACCTAGTTTCATTCGTTTCAGCCCCGATTCACTTTCGGGACCCCAAATAAACGCGAATGCAATTTCATAAATCCATAAGGACAAATTATGAAAAGATATCCCAAAAAATGGGCCGCCTCAATTTATGCTCCATACCTCGTCTACCGCCTATGAGAATTATTTAGAAACCTAGTTTCATTCATTTCAGCCCCGATTCACTTACTTCGGACGTCCCCAAATAAACGCGAATGCAATTTAAATCCATAAGGACAAACTATGAAAAGATGTCCAAAAACGAGCCGCCTCAATTATGCTCCATACCTCGTGTACTACTGCCTACGAGAAATTTGGAAATCTAGTTTCATTCGTTTCAGGCCCAGATTCACTTTCGGACGACCCCAAATAAACGCAAATGCAATTTCATAAATCCATAAGGACAAATTATGAAGAGATATCCAAAAAAGGGAAACCTCAATTTTTATTCCATACCTAGTGTACTACTGCCTACGAGAATTATTTGGAAACCTAGTTTCATTCATTTCAGCCCCGATTCACTTTCGGACTTCCCCAAATAAACGCGAATGCAATTTCATAAATCCATAAGGACAAATTATGAAAAGATATCAAAAAAATAGGCAGCCTCAATTTTTGCTCCATACCTCGTGTACTACTGCCTACGAGAATTATTTGGAAACCTAGTTTCATTCATTTCAGCCCCGATTCACTTTCGGACGTCCCCAAATAAACGCGAATGCAATTTCATAAATCCATAAGGACAAATTATGAAAAGATATCAAAAAAATAGGCAGCCTAAATTTTTGCTCCATACCTCGTGTACTACTGCCTACGAGAATTATTTGGAAACCTAGTTTCATTCATTTCAGCCCCGATTCACTTTCGGACGACCCCAAATAAACGCGAATGCAATTTCATAAATCCATAAGGACAAATTATGAAAAGATATCCAAAAAATGGGCCGCCTCAATTTATGCTCCATACCTCGTCTACTACCGCCTACGAGAATTATTAGAAACCTAGTTTCATTCATTTAGCCCCGATTCACTTTCGGACGTCCCCAAATAAACGCGAATGCAATTTCATAAATCCATAAGGACAAATTATAAAAGATGTCCAAAAATGAGCCGCCTCAATTTATGCTACATACCTCGTGTACTACTGCCTACGAGAATTATTTGGAAATCTAGTTTCATTCGTTTCAGGCCCCAGATTCACTTTGGACGACCCCAAATAAACGCGAATGCAATTTCTAAATCCATAAGGACAAATTATGAAGAATATCCAAAAAAGGGCAACCTCAATTTTTGTTCCATATCTAGTGTACTACTGCCTATGAGAATTATTGGGAAAACCTAGTTTCATTCGTTTCAGCCCCGATTCACTTTCGGACGACACCAAATAAACGTGAATGCAAATTCATAAATCCATAGGGACAGATTATGAAAAGATATCAAAAAAATGGGCAGCCCCAATGTTGCTCCATACCTCGTGTACGCCTACGAGAATTATTTGGAAACCTAGTTTCATTCATTTCAGCCCCAATTCACTTTCGGACGACCCCAAATAAACGCGAATGCAATTTCATAAATCCATAAGGACTAATTATGAAAATTATCCAAAAAATGGGCTGCCTCAATTTATGTTCCATACATCGTGTACTATGCCTACGATAATTATTTGGAAACCTAGTTTCATTCGTTTCAGCCCGATTCACTTTCGGATGACCCCAAAAAACGCGAATGCAATTTAATAAATCCATAAGGACAAATTATGAAAAGATATCCAAAAATGGGCGCCTCAATTTATGCTCCATAACGTATCTACGCCTAGAGAATATTTAGAAACCTAGTTTCATTCATTTCAGCCCCGATTCACTTTCGGACGTCCCCAAATAAACGCGAATGCATTTCATAAATCCATAAGGACAAACTATGAAAAGATGTCCAAAAAACGAGCCGCCTCAATTTATGCTCCATACCTCGTGTACTACTGCCTACGAGCATTATTTGGAAATCTAGTTTCATTCGTTTCAGGCCCAGATTCACTTTCGGACGACCCCAATAAACGCAATGCAATTTCATAAATCCATAAGGACAAATTATGAAGAGATATCCAAAAAAGGGAAACCTCAATTTTTATTCCATACCTAGTGTACTACTGCCTATGAGAATTATTTATAAACCTAGTTTCATTCGTTTCAGCCCCGATTCACTTTCGGACGACCCCAAATAAACGTGAATGCAATTTAATAAATCCATAGGGAAAAATTATGAAAATATATCCAAAAAATGGGACGCCTCAATTTATGCTCCATACCTCGTGTACTACTGCCTACGAGAATTATTTGGAAACCTAGTTTCATTCGTTTCAGCCCCGATTCACTTTCGGATGACCCCAAATAAACGTGAATGCAATTAATAAATCCTTAGGACAAATTATGAAAGATATAAAAAAATGGGCAGCCGCAATTTTTGCTCCATACCTCGTGTACTACTGCCTACGAGAATTATTTGGAAACCTAGTTTCATTCATTTCAGCCCCGATTCACTTTCGGACGACCCCAAATAAACGTGAATGCAATTTCATAAATCCATAAGGACAAATTATGAAAAGATATCCAAAAAATGGGCCGCCTCAATTTATGCTTCATACCTCATCTACTACCGCCTACGAGAATTATTTAGAAACTTAGTTTCATTCATTTCAGCCCCGATTCACTTTCGGACGTCCCCAAATAAACGCGAATACAATTTCATAAATCCATAAGGACAAATTATGAAAAGATATCAAAAAAATGGGCAGCCTCAATTTTTGCTCCATACCTTGTGTACTACTGCCTACGAGAATTATTTGGAAACCTAGTTTCATTCATTTCAGCCCCGATTCACTTTCGGACGACCCCAGATAAACGCGAATGCAATTTCATAAATCCATAAGGACAAATTATGAAAAGATATCCAAAAAATGGGCCGCCTCAATTTATGCTCCATACCTCGTCTACTACCCGCCTACGAGAATTATTTAGAAACCTAGTTTCATTCATTTTATCCCCGATTCACTTTCGGACGTCCCCAAATAAACGCGAATGCAATTTCATAAATCCATAAGGACAAATTATAAAAAGATGTCCAAAAAATGAGCCGCCTCAATTTATGCTCCATACCTCGTGTACTACTGCCTACGAGAATTATTTGGAAATCTAGTTTCATTCGTTTCAGGCCCAGATTCACTTTTGGACGACCCCAAATAAACGCGAATGCAAGTTCATAAATCCATAAGGACAAATTATGAAGAAATATCCAAAAAAGGGCAACCTCAATTTTTGTTCCATATCTAGTGTACTACTGCCTATGAGAATTATTGGGAAACCTAGTTTCATTCGTTTCAGCCCCGATTCACTTTCGGACGACACCAAATAAACGTGAATGCAAATTCATAAATCCATAGGGACAGATTATGAAAAGATATCAAAAAATGGGCAGCCCCAATGTTTGCTCCATACCTCGTGTACGCCTACGAGAATTATTTGGAAACCTAGTTTCATTCATTTCAGCCCCAATTCACTTTCGGACGACCCCAAATAAACGCGAATGCAATTTCATAAATCCATAAGGACAAATTATGAAAATATATCCAAAAAATGGGCTGCCTCAATTTATGTTCCATACATCGTGTACTACTGCCTACGATAATTATTTGGAAACCTAGTTTCATTCGTTTCAGCCCCGATTCATTTTCGGATGACCCCAAATAAACGCGAATGCAATTTCATAAATCCATAAGGACAAATTATGAAAAGATATCCAAAAAATGGGCCGCCTCAATTTATGCTCCATACCTCGTCTACAACCGCCTACAAAAATTATTTAGAAACCTAGTTTCATTCATTTCAGCCCCGATTCACTTTCGGACGTCCCCAAATAAACGCGAATGCAATTTCATAAATCCATAAGGACAAACTATGAAAAGATGTCCAAAAAACGAGCCGCCTCAATTTATGCTCCATACCTCGTGTACTACTGCCTACGAGAATTATTGGAAATCTAGTTTCATTCGTTTCAGGCCCAGATTCACTTTCGGACGACCCCAAATAAACGCGAATGCAATTTTCATAAATCCATAAGGACAAATTATGAAGAGATATCCAAAAAAGGGAAACCTCAATTTTTATTCCATACCTAGTGTACTACTGCTTATGAGAATTATTTAGAAACCTAGTTTCATTCGTTTCAGCCCCGATTCACTTTCGGACGACCCCAAATAAACGTGAATGCAATTTAATAAATCCATAGGGAAAAATTATGAAACAATATCCAAAAAATGGGACGCCTCAATTTATGCTCCATACCTCGTGTACTACTGCCTATGAGGATTATTTGGAAACCTAGTTTCATTCGTTTCAGCCCCGATTCACTTTCAGATGACCCCAAATAAACGTGAATGCAATTTAATAAATCCTTAGGACAAATTATGAAAAGATATCAAAAAAATGGGCAGCCGCAATTTTTGCTCCATACCTCATGTACTACTGCCTACGAGAATTATTTGGAAACCTAGTTTCATTCATTTCAGCCCCGATTCACTTTCGGACGACCCCAAATAAACGTGAATGCAATTTCATAAAACCATAAGGACAAATTATGAAAAGATATCCAAAAAATGGGCCACCTCAATTTATGCTCCATACCTCATCTACTACCGCCTACGAGAATTATTTAGAAACTTAGTTTCATTCATTTCAGCCCCGATTCACTTTCGGACGTCCCCAAATAAACGCGAATACAATTTCATAAATCCATAAGGACAAATTATGAAAAGATATCAAAAAAATGGGCAGCCTCAATTTTTGCTCCATACCTTGTGTACTACTGCCTACGAGAATTATTTGGAAACCTAGTTTCATTCATTTCAGCCCCGATTCACTTTCGGACGACCCCAAATAAACGCGAATGCAATTTCATAAATCCATAAGGACAAATTATTAAAAGATATCCAAAAAATGGGCCGCCTCAATTTATGCTCCATACCTCATCTACTACCGCCTACGAGAATTATTTAGAAACCTAGTTTCATTCATTTCAGCCCCGATTCACTTTCGGACGTCCCCAAATAAACGCGAATGCAATTTCATAAATCCATAAGGACAAATTATGAAAAGATGTCCAAAAAACGAGCCGCCTCAATTTATGCTCCATACCTCGTGTACTACTGCCTAAGAGAATTATTTGGAAATCTAGTTTCATTCGTTTCAGGCCCAGATTCACTTTTGGACGACCCCAAATAAACGCGAATGCAATTTCATAAATCCATAAGGACAAATTATGAAGAGATATCCAAAAAAGGGCAACCTCAATTTTTATTCCATACCTAGTGTACTACTGCCTATGAGAATTATTTGGAAACCTAGGTTCATTCGTTTCAGCCCCGATTCACTTTCGGACGACCCCAAATAAACGTGAATGCAATTTAATAAATCCATAGGGAAAAATTATGAAAATATATCCAAAAAATGGGACGCCTCAATTTATGCTCCATACCTCGTGTACTACTGCCTACGAGAATTATTTGGAAACCTAGTTTCATTCGTTTCAGGCCCAGATTCACTTTCGGACGACCCCAAATAAACGCGAATGCAATTTCATAAATCCATAAGGACAAATTATGAAGAGATATCCAAAAAAGGTCAACCTCAATTTATGCTCCATACCTCGTGTACTACTGCCTACGAGAATTATTTGGAAACCTAGTTTCATTCGTTTCAGCCCCGATTTAGTTTCAGATGACCCCAAATAAACGTGAATGCAATTTAATAAATCCTTAGGACAAATTATGAAAAGATATCAAAAAAATGGGCAGCCGCAATTTTTGCTCCATACCTCGTGTACTACTGCCTACGAGAATTATTTGGAAACCTAGTTTCATTCGTTTCAGCCCCGATTCACTTTCGGATGACCCCAAATAAACGTGAATGCAATTTAATAAATCCTTAGGACAAATTATGAAATGATATCAAAAAAATGGGCAGCCGCAATTTTTGCTCCATACCTCGTGTACTACTGCCAACGAGAATTATTTGGAAACCTAGTTTCATTCATTTCAGCCCCGATTCACTTTCGGACGACCCGAAATAAACGCGAATGCAATTTCATAAATCTATAAGGACAAATTATGAAAAGATATCCAAAAAATGGGCCGCCTCAATTTATGCTCCATACCTCGTGTACTACTGCCTACGAGAATTATTTGGAAACCTAGTTTCATTCGTTTCAGCCCCGATTCACTTTCGGATGACCCCAAATAAACGTGAATGCAATTTAATAAATCCTTAGGACAAATTATGAAAAGATATCAAAAAAATGGGCAGCCGCAATTTTTGCTCCATACCTCGTGTACTACTTCCTACGAGAATTATTTAGAAACCTAGTTTCATTCATTTCAGCCCCGATTCACTTTCGGACGTCCCCAAATAAACGCGAATGCAATTTCATAAATCCATAAGGACAAATTATGAAAAGATGTCCAAAAAATGAGCCGCCTCAATTTATGCTCCATACCTCGTGTACTACTGCCTACGAGAATTATTTGGAAATCTAGTTTCATTCGTTTCAGGCCCAGATTCACTTTCGGACGACCCCAAATAAACGCAAATGCAATTTCATAAATCCATAAGGACAAATTATGAAGAGATATCCAAAAAAGGGCAACCTCAATTTTTATTCCATACCTAGTGTACTACTGCCTACGAGAATTATTTGGAAACCTAGTTTCATTCATTTCAGCTCCGATTCACTTTCGGACGTCCCCAAATAAACGCGAATGCAATTTCATAAATCCATAAGGACAAATTATGAAAAGATATCAAAAAAATAGGCAGCCTCAATTTTTGCTCCATACCTCGTGTACTACTGCCTACGAGAATTATTTGGAAACCTAGTTTCATTCATTTCAGCCCCGATTCACTTTCGGACGACCCCAAATAAACGCGAATGCAATTTCATAAATCCATAAGGACCAAATTATGAAAAGATATCCGAAAATGGGCCGCCTCAAATTATGCTCCATACCTCGTCTACTACCCGCCTACGAGAATTTATTTAAAACCTAGTTTCATTCATTTAGCCCCTATTCACTTTCGGACGTTCCCCAAATAAACGCGAATGCAATTTCATAAATCCATAAGGACAAATTATGAAAAGATGTCCAAAAAACGAGCCGCCTCAATTTATGCTCCATACCTCGTGTACTACTGCCTACGAGAATTATTTGGAAAACTAGTTTCATTCGTTTCAGCCCCGATTCACTTTCGGATGACCCCAAATAAACGTGAATGCAATTTAATAAATCCTTAGGACAAATTATGAAAAGATATCAAAAAAATGGGCAGCCACAATTTTTGCTCCATACCTCGTGTACTACTGCCAACGAGAATTATTTGGAAACCTAGTTTCATTCATTTCAGCCCCGATTCACTTTCGGACGACCCCAAATAAATTCGAATGCAATTTCATAAATCCATAAGGACAAATTATGAAAAGATATCCAAAAAATGGGCCGCCTCAATTTATGCTCCATACCTCATCTACTACCGCCTACGAGAATTATTTAGAAACCTAGTTTCATTCATTTCAGCCCCGATTCACTTTCGGATGGCCCCAAATAAATGTGAATGCAATTTAATAAATCCTTGGGACAAATTATGAAAAGATATCAAAAAAATGGGCAGCCTCAATTTTTGCTCCATACCTTGTGTACTACTGCCTACGAGAATTATTTGGAAACTAGTTTCATTCATTTCAGCCCCGATTCACTTTCGGACGACCCCAGATAAACGCGAATGCAATTTCATAAATCCATAAGGACAAATTATAAAAAGATATCCAAAAAATGGGCCGCCTCAATTTATGCTCCATACCTCGTCTACTACCGCCTACGAGAATTATTTAGAAACCTAGTTTCATTCATTTTAGCCCCGATTCACTTTCGGACGTCCCCAAATAAACGCGAATGCAATTTCATAAATCCATAAGGACAAATTATAAAAAGATGTCCAAAAAATGAGCCGCCTCAATTTATGCTCCATACCTCGTGTACTACTGCCTACGAGAATTATTTGGAAATCTAGTTTCATTCGTTTCAGGCCCAGATTCACTTTTGGACGACCCCAAATAAACGCGAATGCAATTTCATAAATCCATAAGGACAAATTATGAAGAAATATCCAAAAAAGGGCAACCTCAATTTTTGTTCCATATCTAGTGTACTACTGCCTATGAGAATTATTGGGAAACCTAGTTTCATTCGTTTCAGCCCCGATTCACTTTCGGACGACACCAAATAAACGTGAATGCAATTCATAAATCCATAGGGACAAGATTATGAAAAGATATTAAAAAATGGGGCAGCCCCAATGTTTGCTCCATACCTCGTGTACGCCTACGAGAATTATTTGGAAACCTAGTTTCATTCATTTCAGCCCCAATTCACTTTCGGACGACCCCAAATAAACGCGAATGCAATTTCATAAATCCATAAGGACAAATTATGAAAATATATCCAAAAAATGGGCTCCTCAATTTTATGTTTCCATACATCGTGTACTACTGCCTACGATAATTATTTGTGAAACCTAGTTTCATTCGTTTACAGCCCTCGATTCACTTTCGGATGACCCCAAATAAACGCGAATGCAATTTCATAATCCATAAGGACAAATTATGAAAAGATATCCAAAAAATGGGCCGCCTCAATTTATGCTCCATACCTCGTCTACTACCACCTACGAGAATTATTTAGAAACCTAATTTCATTCATTTCAGCCCCGATTCACTTTCGGACGTCCCCAAATAACGCGAATGCAATTTCATAAATCCATAAGGACAAACTTATGAAAAGTCCAAAAAACGAGCCGCCTCAATTATGCTCCATACCTCGTGTACTACTGCCTACGAGAATTATTTGGAAATCTAGTTTTCATTTCAGGCCCGATTCACTTTCGGACGACCCCAAATAAACGCGAATGCAATTTCATAAATCCATAAGGACAAATTATGAAGAGATATCCAAAAATGGGAAACCTCAATTTTTATTCCATACCTAGTGTACTACTGCCTACGAGAATTATTTAGAAACCTAGTTTCATTCGTTTCAGCCCCGATTCACTTTCGGACGACCCCAAATAAACGTGGAATGCAATTTAATAAATCCATAGGGAAAAATATGAAAATATATCCAAAAATGGGACGCCTCAATTATGCTCCATACCTCGTGTACTACTGCCTACGAGAATTATTTGGAAACCTAGTTTCATTCTGGTTTCAGCCCCCGATTCACTTTTCGGATGACCCCAAATAAATGGTGAATGCAATTTAATAAATCCTTAGGACAAATTATGAAAAGAGTAATCAAAAAAATGTGGCAGCCGCAATTTTGCTCCATACCCCGTGTACTACTGACTACGAGAATTATTTGGAAACCTAGTTCATTCATTTCAGCCTCCGATCACTTTCGGACGACCCCAAATAAACGTGAATGCAATTTCATAAATCCATAGGACAAATTATGAAAAGATATCCAAAAAATGGGCCCCTCAATTTATGCTCCATACCTCATCTACTACCGCCTACGAGAATTATTTAGAAACGTAGTTTCATTCATTTCAGCCCCGATTCACTTTCGGACGTCCCCAAATAAACGCGAATACAATTTCATAAATCCATAAGGACAAATTATGAAAAGATATCAAAAAATGGGCAGCCTCAATTTTTGCTCCATACCTTGTGTACTACTGCCTACGAGAATTATTTGGAAACCTAGTTTCATTCATTTCAGCCCCGATTCACTTTCGGACGACCCCAAATAAACGCGAATGCAATTTCATAAATCCATAAGGACAAATTATGAAAAGATATCCAAAAAAATGGGCCGCCTCAATTTATGCTCCATACCTCATCTACTACCGCCTACGAGAATTATTTAGAAACTAGTTTCATTCATTTCAGCCCCGATTCACTTTCGGACGTCCCCAAATAAACGCGAATGCAATTTCATAAATCCATAAGGACAAATTATGAAAAGATGTCCAAAAAACGAGCCGCCTCAATTTATGCTCCATACCTCGTGTACTACTGCCTAAGAGAATTATTTGGAAATCTAGTTTCATTCGTTTCAGGCCCAGATTCACTTTTGGACGACCCCAAATAAACGCGAATGTAATTTCATAAATCCATAAGGACAAATTATGAAGAGATATCCAAAAAAGGGCAACCTCAATTTTTATTCCATACCTAGTGTACTACTGCCTATGAGAATTATTTGAAACCTAGGTTCATTCGTTTCCACCCCATTCACTTTCGGACGACCCAAATAAACGCGAATGCAATTTCATAAATCCATAAGGACAAATTATGAAGAGATATCCAAAAAAGGTCAACCTCAATTTATGCTCCTTACCTCGTGTACTACTGCCTACGAGAATTATTTGGAAACCTAGTTTCATTCGTTTCAGCCCCGATTAGTTTCAGATGACCCCAAATAAACGTGAATGCAATTTAATAAATCCTTAGGACAAATTATGAAAGATATCAAAAAATGGGCAGCCGCAATTTTGCCCATACCTCGTGTACTACTGCCTACGGAATTATTTGGAAACCTAGTTTCATTCGTTTCAGCCCCGATTCACTTTCGGATGACCCCAAATAAACGTGAATGCAATTTAATAAATCCTAGGACAAATTATGAAAAGATATCAAAAAATGGGCAGCCGCAATTTTTGCTCCATACCTCGTGTACTACTGCACGAGAATTATTTGGAAACCTAGTTTCATTCATTTCAGCCCCGATTCACTTTCGGACGACCCGAAATAAACGCGAATGCAATTTCATAAATCCATAAGGACAAATTATGAAAAGATATCCAAAAAATGGGCCGCCTCAATTTATGCTCCATACCTCGTGTACTACTGCCTACGAGAATTATTTGGAAACCTAGTTTCATTCGTTTCAGCCCCGATTCACTTTCGGATGACCCCAAATAAACGTGAATGCAATTTAATAAATCCTAGGACAAATTATGAAAAGATATCAAAAATGGGCAGCCGCAATTTTGCTCCATACCTCGTGTACTACTTCCTACGAGAATTATTTAGAAACCTAGTTTCATTCATTTCAGCCCGATTCACTTTCGGACGTCCCAAATAAACGCGAATGCAATTTCATAAATCCATAAGGACAAATTATGAAAAGAATGTCCAAAAACGAGCCGCCTCAATTATGCTCCATACCTCGTGTACTACTGCCTACGAGAATTATTGGAAATCTAGTTTCATTCGTTTCAGGCCCAGATTCACTTTCGGACGACCCCAAATAAACGCGAATGCAATTTCATAAATCCATAAGGACAATTATGAAGAGATATCCAAAAAAGGGCAACCTCAATTTTTATTCCATACCTAGTGTACTACTGCCTACGAGAATTATTTGGAAACCTAGTTTCATTCATTTCAGCCCCGATTCACTTTCGGACGACCCCAAATAAACGCGAATGCAATTCATAAATCCATAAGGAAAAATTATGAAAAGATATCCAAAAAATGGGCCGCCTCAATTTATGCTCCATACCTCGTCTACTACCGCCTACGAGAATTATTTAGAAACCTAGTTTCATTCATTTCAGCCCTGATTCACTTTCGGACGACCCCAAATAAACGCGAATGCAATTTCATAAATCCATAAGGACAAATATGAAGAGATATCAAAAAATAGGCAGCCTCAATTTTTGCTCCATACCTCGTGTACTACTGCCTACGAGAATTATTTGGAAACCTAGGTTCATTCGTTTCCACCCCAATCACTTTCGGACGACCCCAAATAAACGCGAATGCAATTTCATAAATCCATAAGGACAAATTATGAAAGATATCCAAAAAAGGTCAACCTCAATTTATGCTCCATACCTCGTCTACTACCGCTACGAGAATTATTTAAAACCTAGTTCTTCATTTTAGCCCCTATTCACTTTCGGACGTCCCCAATAAAACGCGAATGCAATTTCATAAATCCAA
>NW_027417714.1:0-50572 GCF_009905375.1 Apium graveolens | reverse complement strand
ATTATGAAAAGCTATCCAAAAAATGGGCCGCTCAATTTATGCTCCATACCTCATCTACTACCGCCTACGAGAATTATTTAGAAACCTAGTTTCATTCATTTCAGCCCCGAATTCAACTTTCGGACGTCCCCAAAATAAACGCGAATGCAATTTCATAAATCCATAAGGACAAATTATGAAAAGATGTCCAAAAAACGAGCCGCCTCAATTTATGCTCCATACCTCGTGTACTACTGCCTAAGAGAATTATTTGGAAATCTAGTTTCATTCGTTTCAGGCCCAGATTCACTTTTGGACGACCCCAAATAAACGCGAATGTAATTTCATAAATCATAAGGACAAATTATGAAGAGATATCCAAAAAAGGGCAACCTCAATTTTTATTCCATACCTAGTGTACTACTGCCTATGAGAATTATTTTGAAACCTAGGTTCATTCGTTTCCACCCCAATTCACTTTCGGACGACCCCAAATAAACGCGAATGCAATTTCATAAATCCATAAGGACAAATTATGAAGAGATATCCAAAAAAGGTCAACCTCAATTTATGCTCCTTACCTCGTGTACTACTGCCTACGAGAATTATTTGGAAACCTAGTTTCATTCGTTTCAGCCCCGATTAGTTTCAGATGACCCCAAATAAACGTGAATGCAATTTACTAAATCCTTAGGACAAATTATGAAAAGATATCAAAAAAATGGGCGCCGCAATTTTTGCTCCATACCTCGTGTACTACTGCCTACGAGAATTATTTGGAAACCTAGTTTCATTCGTTTCAGCCCCGATTCACTTTCGGATGACCCCAAATAAACGTGAATGCAATTTAATAATCCTTAGGACAACTATGAAAAGATATCAAAAAAAATGGGCAGCCGCAATTTTTGCTCCATACCTCGTGTACTACTGCCAACGAGAATTATTTGGAAACCTAGTTTCATTCATTTCAGCCCCGATTCACTTTCGGACGACCCGAAATAAACGCGAATGCAATTTCATAAATCCATAAGGACAAATTATGAAAAGATATCCAAAAAATGGGCCGCCTCAATTTATGCTCCATACCTCGTGTACTACTGCCTACGAGAATTATTTGGAAACCTAGTTTCATTCGTTTCAGCCCCGATTCACTTTCGGATGACCCCAAATAAACGTGAATGCAATTTAATAAATCCTTAGGACAAATTATGAAAAGATATCAAAAAATGGGCAGCCGCAATTTTTGCTCCATACCTCGTGTACTACTTCCTACGAGAATTATTTAGAAACCTAGTTTCATTCATTTCAGCCCCGATTCACTTTCGGACGTCCCCAAATAAACGCGAATGCAATTTCATAAATCCATAAGGACAAATTATGAAAAGATGTCCAAAAAACGAGCCGCCTCAATTTATGCTCCATACCTCGTGTACTACTGCCTACGAGAATTATTTGGAAATCTAGTTTCATTCGTTTCAGGCCCAGATTCACTTTCGGACGACCCCAAATAAACGCGAATGCAATTTCATAAATCCATAAGGACAAATTATGAAGAGATATCCAAAAAAGGGCAACCTCAATTTTTATTCCATACCTAGTGTACTACTGCCTACGAGAATTATTTGGAAACCTAGTTTCATTCATTTCAGCCCCGATTCACTTTCGGACGACCCCAAATAAACGCGAATGCAATTTCATAAATCCATAAGGAAAAATTATGAAAAGATATCCAAAAAATGGGCCGCCTCAATTTATGCTCCATACCTCGTCTACTACCGCCTACGAGAATTATTTAGAAACCTAGTTTCATTCATTTCAGGCCCAGATTCACTTTCGGACGACCCCAAATAAACGCGAATGCAATTTCATAAATCCATAAGGACAAATTATGAAGAGATATCAAAAAAATAGGCAGCCTCAATTTTTGCTCCATACCTCGTGTACTACTGCCTACGAGAATTATTTGGAAACCTAGGTTCATTCGTTTCCACCCCAATTCACTTTCGGACGACCCCAAATAAACGCGAATGCAATTTCATAAATCCATAAGGACAAATTATGAAGAGATATCCAAAAAAGGTCAACCTCAATTTATGCTCCATACCTCGTCTACTACCGCCTACGAGAATTATTTAAAACCTAGTTTCATTCATTTTAGCCCCTATTCACTTTCGGACGTCCCCAAATAAACGCGAATGCAATTTCATAAATCCATAAGGACAAATTATGAAAAGATGTCCAAAAAACGAGCCGCCTCAATTTATGCTCCATACCTCGTGTACTACTGCCTACGGGAATTATTTGGAAAACTAGTTTCATTCGTTTCAGCCCCGATTCACTTTCGGATGACCCCAAATAAACGTGAATGCAATTTAATAAATCCTTAGGACAAATTATGAAAAGATATCAAAAAAATGGGCAGCCGCAATTTTTGCTCCATACCTCGTGTACTACTTCCTACGAGAATTATTTGGAAACCTAGTTTCATTCATTTCAGCCCCGATTCACTTTCGGACGACCCCAAATAAACGCGAATGCAATTTCATAAATCCATAAGGACAAATTATGAAAAGATATCCAAAAAATGGGCCGCCTCAATTTATGCTCCATACCTCGTGTACTACTGCCTACGAGAATTATTTAGAAACCTAGTTTCATTCATTTCAGCCCCGATTCACTTTCGGACGTCCCCAAATAAACGCGAATGCGATTTCATAAATCCATAAGGACAAATTATGAAAAGATATCATAAAAATAGGCAGCCTCAATTTTTGCTCCATACCTCGTGTACTACTGCCTACGAGAATTATTTGGAAACCTAGTTTCATTCTTTCAGCCCCGATTCACTTTCGGACGACCCCAAATAAACGCGAATGCAATTTCATAAATCCTTAGGACAAATTATGAAAAGATATCAAAAAATGGGCAGCCGCAATTTTTGCTCCATACCTCGTGTACTACTTCCTACGAGAATTATTTAGAAACCTAGTTTCATTCATTTCAGCCCCGATTCACTTTCGGACGTCCCCAAATAAACGCGAATGCAATTTCATAAATCCATAAGGACAAATTATGAAAAGATGTCCAAAAAACGAGCCGCCTCAATTTATGCTCCATACCTCGTGTACTACTGCCTACGAGAATTATTTGGAAATCTAGTTTCATTCGTTTCAGGCCCAGATTCACTTTCGGACGACCCCAAATAAACGCGAATGCAATTTCATAAATCCATAAGGACAAATTATGAAGAGATATCCAAAAAAGGGCAACCTCAATTTTTATTCCATACCTAGTGTACTACTGCCTACGAGAATTATTTGGAAACCTAGTTTCATTCATTTCAGCCCCGATTCACTTTCGGACGACCCCAAATAAACGCGAATGCAATTTCATAAATCCATAAGGAAAAATTATGAAAAGATATCCAAAAAATGGGCCGCCTCAATTTATGCTCCATACCTCGTCTACTACCACCTAAGAGAATTATTTGGAAATCTAGTTTCATTCGTTTCAGGCCCAGATTCACTTTTGGACGACCCCAAATAAACGCGAATGCAATTTCATAAATCCATAAGGACAAATTATGAAGAGATATCCAAAAAAGGGCAACCTCAATTTTTATTCCATACCTAGTGTACTACTGCCTATGAGAATTATTTGGAAACCTAGGTTCATTCGTTTCCACCCCAATTCACTTTCGGACGACCCCAAATAAACGCGAATGCAATTTCATAAATCCATAAGGACAAATTATGAAGAGATATCCAAAAAAGGTCAACCTCAATTTATGCTCCTTACCTCGTGTACTACTGCCTACGAGAATTATTTGGAAACCTAGTTTCATTCGTTTCAGCCCCGATTTAGTTTCAGATGACCCCAAATAAACGTGAATGCAATTTAATAAATCCTTAGGACAAATTATGAAAAGATATCAAAAAAATGGGCAGCCACAATTTTTGCTCCATACCTCGTGTACTACTGCCTACGAGAATTATTTGGAAACCTAGTTTCATTCGTTTCAGCCCCGATTCACTTTCGGATGACCCCAAATAAACGTGAATGCAATTTAATAAATCCTTAGGACAAATTATGAAAAGATATCAAAAAAATGGGCAGCCGCAATTTTTGCTCCATACCTCGTGTACTACTGCCAACGAGAATTATTTGGAAACCTAGTTTCATTCATTTCAGCCCCGATTCACTTTCGGACGACCCGAAATAAACGCGAATGCAATTTCATAAATCCATAAGGACAAATTATGAAAAGATATCCAAAAAATGGGCCGCCTCAATTTATGCTCCATACCTCGTGTACTACTGCCTACGAGAATTATTTGGAAACCTAGTTTCATTCGTTTCAGCCCCGATTCACTTTCGGATGACCCCAAATAAACGTGAATGCAATTTAATAAATCCTTAAGACAAATTATGAAAAGATATCAAAAAATGGGCAGCCGCAATTTTTGCTCCATACCTCGTGTACTACTTCCTACGAGAATTATTTGGAAACCTAGTTTCATTCATTTCAGCCACGATTCACTTTCGGACGTCCCCAAATAAACGCGAATGCAATTTCATAAATCCATAAGGACAAATTATGAAAAGATATCCAAAAAATAGGCAGCCTAAATTTTTGCTCCATACCTCGTGTACTACTGCCTACGAGAATTATTTGGAAACCTAGTTTCATTCATTTCAGCCCCGATTCACTTTCGGACGACCCCAAATAAACGCGAATGCAATTTCATAAATCCATAAGGACAAATTATGAAAAGATATCCAAAAAATGGGCCGCCTCAATTTATGCTCCATACCTAGTGTACTACTGCCTACGAGAATTATTTGGAAACCTAGTTTCATTCATTTTAGCTCCGATTCACTTTCGGATGTCCCCAAATAAACGCGAATGCAATTTAATAAATCCATAAGGACAAATTATGAAAAGATGTCCAAAAAACAAGCCGCCTCAATTTATGCTCCATACCTCATGTACTACTGCCTACGAGAATTATTTGGAAACCTAGTTTCATTCGTTTCAGCCCCGATTCACTTTCGGATGACCCCAAATAAACGTGAATGCAATTTAATAAATCCTTAGGACAAATTATGAAAAGATATCAAAAAAATGGGCAGCCGCAATTTTTGCTCCATAGCTCGTGTACTACTGCCTACGAGAATTATTTGGAAACCTAGTTTCATTCATTTCAGCCCCGATTCACTTTCGGACGATCCCAAATAAACGTGAATGCAATTTCATAAATCCATAAGGACAAATTATGAAAAGATATCCAAAAAATGGGCCGCCTCAATTTATGCTCCATACCTCGTCTACTACCGCCTACGAGAATTATTTAGAAACCTAGTTTCATTCATTTCAGCCCCGATTCACTTTCGGACTTCCCCAAATAAACGCGAATGCAATTTCATAAATCCATAAGGACAAATTATGAAAAGATATCAAAAAATAGGCAGCCTCAATTTTTGCTCCATACCTCATGTACTACTGCCTACGAGAATTATTTGGAAACCTAGTTTCATTCATTTCAGCCCCGATTCACTTTCGGACGTCCCCAAATAAACGCGAATGCAATTTCATAAATCCATAAGGACAAATTATGAAAAGATATCAAAAAAATAGGCAGCCTAAATTTTTGCTCCATACCTCGTGTACTACTGCCTACGAGAATTATTTGGAAACCTAGTTTCATTCATTTCAGCCCCGATTCACTTTCGGACGACCCCAAATAAACGCGAATGCAATTTCATAAATCCATAAGGACAAATTGTGAAAAGATATCCAAAAAATGGGCCGCCTCAATTTATGCTCCATACCTCGTCTACTACCGCCTACGAGAATTATTTAGAAACCTAGTTTCATTTATTTTAGCCCCGATTCACTTTCGGACGTCCCCAAATAAACGCGAATGCAATTTCATAAATCCATAAGGACAAATTATAAAAAGATGTCCAAAAAACGAGCCGCCTCAATTTATGCTCCATACCTCATGTACTACTGCCTACGAGAATTATTTGGAAATCTAGTTTCATTCGTTTCAGGCCCAGATTCACTTTTGGACGACCCCAAATAAACGCGAATGCAATTTCATAAATCCATAAGGACAAATCATGAAGAAATATCCAAAAAAGGGCTACCTCAATTTTTATTCCATATCTAGTGTACTACTGCCTATGAGAATTATTGGGAAACCTAGTTTCATTCGTTTCAGCCCCGATTCACTTTCGGACGACACCAAATAAACGTGAATGCAAATTCATAAATCCATAGGGACAGATTATGAAAAGATATCAAAAAAATGGGCAGCCCCAATGTTTGCTCCATACCTCGTGTATGCCTACGAGAATTATTTGGAAACCTAGTTTCATTCATTTCAGCCCCAATTCACTTTCGGACGACCCCAAATAAACGCGAATGCAATTTCATAAATCCATAAGGACAAATTATGAAAATATATCCAAAAAATGGGCTGCCTCAATTTATGTTCCATACACCGTGTACTACTGCCTACGATAATTATTTGGAAACCTAGTTTCATTCGTTTCAGCCCCGATTCACTTTCGGATGACCCCAAATAAACGCGAATGCAATTTCATAAATCCATAAGGACAAATTATGAAAAGATATCCAAAAAATGGGCCGCCTCAATTTATGCTCCATACCTCGTCTACTACCGCCTACGAGAATTATTTAGAAACCTAGTTTCATTCATTTCAGCCCCGATTCACTTTCGGACGTCCCCAAATAAACGCGAATGCAATTTCATAAATCCATAAGGACAAACTATGAAAAGATATCAAAAAAATGGGCAGCCGTAATTTTTGCTCCATACCTCGTGTACTACTGCCTACGAGAATTATTTGGAAACCTAGTTTCATTCATTTCAGCCCCGATTCACTTTCGGATGGCCCCAAATAATCGCGAATGCAATTTCATAAATCCATAAGGACAAATTATGAAAAGATATCCAAAAAATGGGCCGCCTCAATTTATGCTCCATACCTCGTCTACTACCGACTACGAGAATTATTTAGAAACCTAGTTTCATTCATTTCAGCCCCGATTCACTTTCGGACGTCCCCAAATAAACGCGAATGCAATTACATAAATCCATAAGGACAAATTATGAAAAGATATCAAAAAAATAGGCAGCCTAAATTTTTGCTCCATACCTCGTGCACTACTGCCTACGAGAATTATTTGGAAACCTTGTTTCATTCATTTCAGCCCCGATTCACTTTCGGACGACCCCAAATAAACGCGAATGCAATTTCATAAATCCATAAGGACAAATTATGAAAAGATATCCAAAAAATGGGCCGCCTCAATTTATGCTCCATACCTCGTCTATTACCACCTACGAGAATTATTTAGAAACCTAGTTTCATTCATTTTAGCCCCGATTCACTTTCGGACGCCCCCAAATAAACGCGAATGCAATTTCATAAATCCATAAGGACAAATTATGAAAAGATGTCCAAAAAACGAGCCGCCTCAATTTATGCTCCATACCTCGTGTACTACTGCCTACGAGAAATATTTGGAAATCTAGTTTCATTCGTTTCAGGCCCAGATTCGCTTTTGGACATCCCCAAATAAACGCGAATGCAATTTCATAAATCCATAAGGACAAATTATGAAGAAATATCCAAAAAAGGGCAACCTCAATTTTTATTCCATATCTAATGTACTACTGCCTATGAGAATTATTGGGAAACTTAGTTTCATTCGTTTCAGCCTCGATTCACTTTCGGACGACACCAAATAAACGTGAATGCAAATTCATAAATCCATAGGGACAGATTATGAAAAGATATCAAAAAATGGGCAGCCCCAATGTTTGCTCCATACCTCGTGTACGCCTACGAGAATTATTTGGAAACCTAGTTTCATTCATTTCAGCCCCAATTCACTTTCGGACGACCCCAAATAAACGCGAATGCAATTTCATAAATCCATAAGGACAAATTATGAAAATATATCCAAAAAATGGGCCGCCTCAATTTATGTTCCATACATCATGTACTACTGCCTACGAGAATTATTTGGAAACCTAGTTTCATTCGTTTCAGCCCCGATTCACTTTCGGATGATCCCAAATAAACGTGAATGCAATTTAATAAATCCATAGGACAAATTATGAAAAGATATCAAAAAAATGGGCAGCCGCAATTTTTGCTCCATACCTCGTGTACTACTGCTTACGAGAATTATTTGGAAACCTAGTTTCATTCATTTCAGCCCCGATTCACTTTCGGACGACCCCAAATAAACGTGAATGCAATTTCATAAATCCATAAGGACAAATTATGAAAAGATATCCAAAAAATGGGCCACCTCAATTTATGCTCCATACCTCGTCTACTACCGCCTACGAGAATTATTTAGAAACCTAGTGTCATTCATTTCAGCCCCGATTCACTGTCGGACGTCCCCAAATAAACGCGAATGCAATTTCATAAATCCATAAGGACAAATTATGAAAAGATATCAAAAAAATAGGCAGCCTCAATTTTTGCTCCATACCTCGTGTACTGTTGCCTACGAGAATTATTTGGAAACCTAGTTTCATTCATTTCAGCCCCGATTCACTTTCGGACGACCCCAAATAAATGCGAATGCAATTTCATAAATCCATAAGGACAAATTATGAAAAGATGTCCCAAAAACGAGCCGCCTCAATTTATGCTCCATACCTCATGTACTACTGCCTACGAGAATTATTTGGAAATCTAGATTCATTCGTTTCAGGCCCAGATTCACTTTCGGACGACCCCAAATAAACGCGAATGCAATTTCATAAATCCATAAAGACAAATTATGAAGAGATATCCAAAAAAGGGCAACCTCAATTTTTATTCCATACCTAGTGTACTACTGCCTATGAGAATTATTGGGAAACCTTGTTTCATTCGTTTCAGCCCCGATTCACTTTCGGACGACACCAAATAAACGTGAATGCAAATTCATAAATCCATAGGGACAGATTATAAAAAGATATCAAAAAAATGGGCAGCCCCAATTTTTGCTCCATACCTCGTGTACTGCTGCCTACGAGAATTATTTGGAAACCTAGTTTCATTCATTTCAGCCCCGATTCACTTTCGGACGACCCCAAATAAACGCGAATGCAATTTCATAAATCCATAAGGACAAATTATGAAAATATATCCAAAAAATGGGCCGCCTGAATTTATGTTCCATACATCGTGTACTACTGCCTACGAGAATTTTTTGGAAACCTAGTTTCATTCGTTTCAGCCCCGATTCACTTTCGGACGACCCTAATTAAACGCGAATGCAATTTAATAAATCCATAAGGACAAATTATGAAAATATATCCAAAAAATGGGCCGCCTCAATTTATGTTCCATACATCGTGTACTACTGCCTACGAGAATTATTTGGAAACCTAGTTTCATTCGTTTCAACCCCGATTCACTTTCGGATGACCCCAAATAAACGTGAATGCAATTTAATAAATCCATAGGACAAATTATGAAAAGATATCAAAAAAATGGGCAGCCGCAATTTTTGCTCCATACCTCGTGTACTACTGCTTACGAGAATTATTTGGAAACCTAGTTTCATTCATTTCAGCCCCGATTCACTTTCGGACGACCCCAAATAAACGCGAATGCAATTTCATAAATCCATAAGGACAAATTATGAAAAGATATCCAAAAAATGGGCCACCTCAATTTATGCTCCATACCTCGTCTACTACCGCTTACGAGAATTATTTAGAAACCTAGTTTCATTCATATCAGCCCCGATTCACTGTCGGACGTCCCCAAATAAATGCGAATGCAATTTCATAAATCCATAAGGACAAATTATGAAAAGATATCAAAAAAATAGGCAGCCTCAATTTTTGCTCCATACCTCGTGTACTGCTGCCTACGAGAATTATTTGGTAACCTAGTTTCATTCATTTCAGCCCCGATTCACTTTCGGACGACCCCAAATAAATGCGAATGCAATTTCATAAATCCATAAGGACAAATTATGAAAAGATGTCCCAAAAACGAGCTGCCTCAATTTATGCTCCATACCTCGTGTACTACTGCCTACGAGAATTATTTGGAAATCTAGATTCATTCGTTTCAGGCCCAGATTCACTTTCGGACGACCCCAAATAAACGCGAATGCAATTTCATAAATCCATAAAGACAAATTATGAAGAGATATCCAAAAAAGGGCAACCTCAATTTTTATTCCATACCTAGTGTACTACTGCCTATGAGAATTATTGGGAAACCTTGTTTCATTCGTTTCAGCCCCGATTCACTTTCGGACGACACCAAATAAACGTGAATGCAAATTCATAAATCCATAGGGACAGATTATAAAAAGATATCAAAAAAATGGGCAGCCCCAATTTTTGCTCCATACCTCGTGTACTGCTGCCTACGAGAATTATTTGGAAACCTAGTTTCATTCATTTCAGCCCTGATTCACTTTCGGACGACCCCAAATAAACGCGAATGCAATTTCATAAATCCATAAGGACAAATTATGAAAATATATCCAAAAAATGGGCCGCCTCAATTTATGTTCCATACATCGTGTACTACTACCTACGAGAATTATTTGGAAACCTAGTTTCATTCCTTTCATCCCCGATTCACTTTCGGATGACCCCAAATAAACGTGAATGCAATTTAATAAATCCATAGGACAAATTATGAAAAGATATCAAAAAAATGGGCAGCCGCAATTTTTGCTCCATACCTCATGCACTACTGCCTACGAGAATTATTTGGAAACCTAGTTTCATTCATTTCAGCCTCGATTCACTTTCGGACGACCCCAAATAAACGCGAATGCAATTTCATAAATCCATAAGGGCAAATTATGAAAAGATATCCAAAAAATGGGCCGCCTCAATTTATGCTCCATACCTCATCTACTACCGCCTACGAGAATTATTTAGAAACCTAGTTTCATTCATTTCAGCCCCGATTCACTTTCGGACGTCCCCAAATAAACGCGAATGCAATTTCATAAATCCATAAGTACAAATTATGAAAAGATGTCCAAAAAACGAACCGCCTCAATTTATGCTCCATACCTCGTGTACTACTGCCTACGAAAATTATTGGGAAACCTAGTTTCATTCGTTTCAGCCCCGATTCACTTTCGGATGATCCCAAATAAACGCGAATGCAATTTCATAAATCCATAGGGAAAAATTATGAAAAGATATCCAAAAAATGGGCCGCCTCAATTTTTGCTCCATACCTCGTGTCCTACTGCCAACGAGAATTATTTGGAAATCTAGTTTCATTCGTTTCAGGCCCAGATTCACTTTCAGACGACCCCAAATAAACGTGAATGCAATTTCATAAATCCATAAGGTCAAATTATGAAGAGATATCCAAAAAAGGGCAACCTTAATTTTTATTCCACACCTATTGTACTACTACCTATGAGAATTATTTGGAAACCTAGTTTCATTCGTTTCAGGCCCGATTTACTTTCGGACGATCCTAAATAAACGTGAATGCAATTTCATAAATCCATAGGGACAAATTATGAAAAGATATCCAAAAAATGGGATGCCTCAATTTATGCTCCATACCTCGTGTACTACTACCTACGAGAATTATTGGGAAACCGAGTTTCATTCGTTTCAGCCCTGATTCACTTTCGGACGACCCCAAATAAACGTGAATGCAAATTCATAAATCCATAGGGACAGATTATGAAAAGATATCAAAAAAATGGGCAGCCCCAATTTTTGCTCTATACCTCATGTACTGCTGCCTACGAGAATTATTTGGAAACCTAGTTTCATTCATTTCAGCCTCGATTCACTTTCGGTCGACCCCAAATAAACGCGAATGCAATTTCATAAATCCATAAGGAAAAATTATGAAAATATATCCAAAAAATGGGCCGCCTCAATTTATGTTCCATACATCGTGTACTACTGCCTACGAGAATTATTTGGAAACCTAGTTTCATGCGTTTCAGCCCCGATTCACTTTCGGACGTCCCCAAATAAACGCGAATGCAATTTCATAAATCCATAAGGACAAATTATGAAAAGATGTCCAAAAAACGAACCGCCTCAATTTATGCTCCATATCTCGTGTACTACTGCCTACGAGAATTATTTGGAAATCTAGTTTCATTCGTTTCAGGCCCAGATTCACTTTCGTACGACCCCAAATAAACGGGAATGCAATTTCATAAATCCATAAGGATAAATTATGAAGAGATATCCATAAAAGGGCAACCTCAATTTTTATTCCATACCTAGTGTACTACTGCCTACGAGAATTATTTGGAAACCTAGTTTCATTCGTTTCAGCCCCGATTCACTTTCGGATGACCCCAAATAAACGTGAATGCAATTTAATAAATCCATAGGACAAATTATGAAAAGATATCCAAAAAATGGGCAGCCACAATTTTTGCTCCATACCTCGTGCACTACTGCCTACGAGAATTATTTGGAAACCTAGTTTCATTCATTTCAGCCCCGATTCACTTTCGGACGACCCCAAATAAATGCGAATGCAATTTCATAAATCCATAAGGACAAATTATGAAAAGATATCCGAAAAATGGGCCGCCTCAATTTATGCTCCATACCTCGTCTACTACCGCCTACGAGAATTATTTAAAACCTAGTTTCATTCATTTTAGCCCCTATTCACTTTCGGACGTCCCCAAATAAACGCGAATGCAATTTCATAAATCCATAAGGACAAATTATGAAAAGATGTCCAAAAAACGAGCCGCCTCAATTTATGCTCCATACCTCATGTACTACTGCCTACGAGAATTATTTGGAAAACTAGTTTCATTCGTTTCAGCCCCGATTCACTTTCGGATGACCCCAAATAAACGTGAATGCAATTTAATAAATCCTTAGGACAAATTATGAAAAGATATCAAAAAAATGGGCAGCCGCAATTTTTGCTCCATACCTTGTGTACTACTTCCTACGAGAATTATTTGGAAACCTAGTTTCATTCATTTCAGCCCCGATTCACTTTCGGACGACCCCAAATAAACGCGAATGCAATTTCATAAATCCATAAGGACAAATTATGAAAAGATATCCAAAAAATGGGCCGCCTCAATTTATGCTCCATACCTCATCTACTACCACCTACGAGAATTATTTAGAAACCTAGTTTCATTCATTTCAGCCCCGATTCACTTTCGGACGTCCCCAAATAACCGCAAATGCGATTTCATAAATCCATAAGGACAAATTATGAAAAGATATCAAAAAAATAGTCAGCCTCAATTTTTGCTCCATACCTCATGTACTACTACCTACGAGAATTATTTGGAAACCTAGTTTCATTCATTTCAGCCCCGATTCACTTTCGGACGACCCCAAATAAACGCGAATGCAATTTCATAAATCCATAAGGACAAATTATGAAAAGATATCCAAAAAATGGGCCACCTCAATTTATGCTCCATACCTCATCTACTACTGCCTACGAGAATTATTTAGAAACCTAGTTTCATTCATTTCAGCCCCGATTCACTTTCGGACGTCCCCAAATAAACGCGAATGCAATTTCATAAATCCATAAGGACAAATTATGAAAAGATATCAAAAAAATAGGCAGCCTAAATTTTTGCTCCATACCTCGTGTACTACTGCCTACGAGAATTATTTGGAAACCTAGTTTCATTCATTTCAGCCCCGATTCACTTTCGGACGACCCCAAATAAACGCGAATGCAATTTCATAAATCCATAAGGACAAATTATGAAAAGATATCCAAAAAATGGGCCGCCTCAATTTATGCTGCATACCTCATCTACTACTGCCTACGAGAATTATTTAGAAACCTAGTTTCATTCATTTTAGCCCCGATTCACTTTCGGACATCCCCAAATAAACGCGAATGCAATTTAATAAATCCATAAGGACAAATTATGAAAAGATGTCCAAAAAACAAGCCGCCTCAATTTATGCTCCATACCTCATGTACTACTGCCTACGAGAATTATTTGGAAACCTAGTTTCATTCGTTTCAGCCCCGATTCACTTTCGGATGACCCCAAATAATCGTGAATGCAATTTAATAAATCCTTAGGACAAATTATGAAAAGATATCAAAAAAATGGGCAGCCGCAATTTTTGCTCCATACCTCGTGTACTACTGCCTACGAGAATTATTTGGAAACCTAGTTTCATTCATTTCAGCCCCGATTCACTTTCAGACGACCCCAAATAAATGTGAATGCAATTTCATAAATCCATAAGGACAAATTATGAAAAGATATCCAAAAAATGGGCCGCCTCAATTTATGCTCCATACCTCGTCTACTACCGCCTACGAGAATTATTTAGAAACCTAGTTTCATTCATTTCAGCCCCGATTCACTTTCGGACTTCCCCAAATAAACGCGAATGCAATTTCATAAATCCATAAGGACAAATTATGAAAAGATATCAAAAAATAGGCAGCCTCAATTTTTGCTCCATACCTCATGTACTACTGCCTACGAGAATTATTTGGAAACCTAGTTTCATTCATTTCAGCCCCGATTCACTTTCGGACGTCCCCAAATAAACGCGAATGCAATTTCATAAATCCATAAGGACAAATTATGAAAAGATATCAAAAAAATAGGCAGCCTAAATTTTTGCTCCATACCTCGTGTACTACTGCCTACGAGAATTATTTGGAAACCTAGTTTCATTCATTTCAGCCCCGATTCACTTTCGGACGACCCCAAATAAACGCGAATGCAATTTCATAAATCCATAAGGACAAATTATGAAAAGATATCCAAAAAATGGGCCGCCTCAATTTATGCTCCATACCTCGTCTACTACCGCCTACGAGAATTATTTAGAAACCTAGTTTCATTTATTTTAGCCCCGATTCACTTTCGGACGTCCCCAAATAAACGCGAATGCAATTTCATAAATCCATAAGGACAAATTATAAAAAGATGTACAAAAAATGAGCCGCCTCAATTTATGCTCCATACCTCGTGTACTACTGCCTACGAGAATTATTTGGAAATCTAGTTTCATTCGTTTCAGGCCCAGATTCACTTTTGGACCACCCCAAATAAACGCGAATGCAATTTCATAAATCCATAAGGACAAATTATGAAAAGATATCCAAAAAATGGTCCGCCTCAATTTATGCTCCATACCTCGTCTACTACCGCCTACGAGAATTATTTAGAAACCTAGTTTCATTCATTTTAGCCCCGATTCACTTTCGGACGTCCCCAAATAAACGCGAATGCAATTTCATAAATCCATAAGGACAAATTATGAAAAGATATCCAAAAAATGGGCCGCCTCAATTTATGCTCCATACCTCATCTACTACCACCTACGAGAATTATTTAGAAACCTAGTTTCATTCATTTCAGCCCCGATTCACTTTCGGACGTCCCCAAATAACCGCAAATGCGATTTCACAAATCCATAAGGACAAATTATGAAAAGATATCAAAAAAATAGTCAGCCTCAATTTTTGCTCCATACCTCATGTACTACTACCTACGAGAATTATTTGGAAACCTAGTTTCATTCATTTCAGCCCCGATTCACTTTCGGACGACCCCAAATAAACGCGAATGCAATTTCATAAATCCATAAGGACAAATTATGAAAAGATATCCAAAAAATGGGCCACCTCAATTTATGCTCCATACCTCATCTACTACTGCCTACGAGAATTATTTAGAAACCTAGTTTCATTCATTTCAGCCCCGATTCACTTTCGGACGTCCCCAAATAAACGCGAATGCAATTTCATAAATCCATAAGGACAAATTATGAAAAGATATCAAAAAAATAGGCAGCCTAAATTTTTGCTCCATACCTCGTGTACTACTGCCTACGAGAATTATTTGGAAACCTAGTTTCATTCATTTCAGCCCCGATTCACTTTCGGACGACCCCAAATAAACGCGAATGCAATTTCATAAATCCATAAGGACAAATTATGAAAAGATATCCAAAAAATGGGCCGCCTCAATTTATGCTGCATACCTCATCTACTACTGCCTACGAGAATTATTTAGAAACCTAGTTTCATTCATTTTAGCCCCGATTCACTTTCGGACATCCCCAAATAAACGCGAATGCAATTTAATAAATCCATAAGGACAAATTATGAAAAGATGTCCAAAAAACAAGCCGCCTCAATTTATGCTCCATACCTCATGTACTACTGCCTACGAGAATTATTTGGAAACCTAGTTTCATTCGTTTCAGCCCCGATTCACTTTCGGATGACCCCAAATAATCGTGAATGCAATTTAATAAATCCTTAGGACAAATTATGAAAAGATATCAAAAAAATGGGCAGCCGCAATTTTTGCTCCATACCTCGTGTACTACTGCCTACGAGAATTATTTGGAAACCTAGTTTCATTCATTTCAGCCCCGATTCACTTTCAGACGACCCCAAATAAATGTGAATGCAATTTCATAAATCCATAAGGACAAATTATGAAAAGATATCCAAAAAATGGGCCGCCTCAATTTATGCTCCATACCTCGTCTACTACCGCCTACGAGAATTATTTAGAAACCTAGTTTCATTCATTTCAGCCCCGATTCACTTTCGGACTTCCCCAAATAAACGCGAATGCAATTTCATAAATCCATAAGGACAAATTATGAAAAGATATCAAAAAATAGGCAGCCTCAATTTTTGCTCCATACCTCATGTACTACTGCCTACGAGAATTATTTGGAAACCTAGTTTCATTCATTTCAGCCCCGATTCACTTTCGGACGTCCCCAAATAAACGCGAATGCAATTTCATAAATCCATAAGGACAAATTATGAAAAGATATCAAAAAAATAGGCAGCCTAAATTTTTGCTCCATACCTCGTGTACTACTGCCTACGAGAATTATTTGGAAACCTAGTTTCATTCATTTCAGCCCCGATTCACTTTCGGACGACCCCAAATAAACGCGAATGCAATTTCATAAATCCATAAGGACAAATTATGAAAAGATATCCAAAAAATGGGCCGCCTCAATTTATGCTCCATACCTCGTCTACTACCGCCTACGAGAATTATTTAGAAACCTAGTTTCATTTATTTTAGCCCCGATTCACTTTCGGACGTCCCCAAATAAACGCGAATGCAATTTCATAAATCCATAAGGACAAATTATAAAAAGATGTACAAAAAATGAGCCGCCTCAATTTATGCTCCATACCTCGTGTACTACTGCCTACGAGAATTATTTGGAAATCTAGTTTCATTCGTTTCAGGCCCAGATTCACTTTTGGACCACCCCAAATAAACGCGAATGCAATTTCATAAATCCATAAGGACAAATTATGAAAAGATATCCAAAAAATGGTCCGCCTCAATTTATGCTCCATACCTCGTCTACTACCGCCTACGAGAATTATTTAGAAACCTAGTTTCATTCATTTTAGCCCCGATTCACTTTCGGACGTCCCCAAATAAACGCGAATGCAATTTCATAAATCCATAAGGACAAATTATGAAAAGATGTCCAAAAAACGAGCCGCCTCAATTTATGCTCCATACCTCATGTACTACTACCTACGAGAATTATTTGGAAACCTAGTTTCTTTCGTTTCAGCCCCGATTCACTTTCGGATGACCCCAAATAAACGTGAATGCAATTTAATAAATCCTTAGGACAAATTATGAAAAGATATCAAAAAAATGGGCAGCCGCAATTTTTGCTCCATACCTCGTGTACTACTGCCTACGAGAATTATTTGGAAACCTAGTTTCATTCATTTCAGCCCCGATTCACTTTCGGACGACCCCAAATAATCGCGAATGCAATTTCATAAATCCAGAAGGACAAATTATCAAAAGATATCCAAAAAATGGGCCACCTCAATTTATGCTCCATACCTCGTCTACTACCGACTACGAGAATTATTTAGAAACCTAGTTTCATTCATTTCAGCCCCGATTCACTTTCGGACGTCCCCAAATAAACGCGAATGCAATTTCATAAATCCATAAGGACAAATTATGAAAAGATATCAAAAAAATAGGCAGCCTAAATTTTTGCTCCATACCTCGTGCACTACTGCCTACGAGAATTATTTGGAAACCTTGTTTCATTCATTTCAGCCCCGATTCACTTTCGGACGACCCCAAATAAACGCGAATGCAATTTCATAAATCCATAAGGACAAATTATGAAAAGATATCCAAAAAATGGGCCGCCTCAATTTATGCTCCATACCTCGTCTATTACTGCCTACGAGAATTATTTAGAAACCTAGTTTCATTCATTTTAGCCCCGATTCACTTTCGGACGTCCCCAAATAAACGCGAATGCAATTTCATAAATCCATAAGGACAAATTATGAAAAGATGTCCAAAAAACGAGCCACCTCAATTTATGCTCCATACCTCATGTACTACTGCCTACGAGAAATATTTGGAAATCTAGTTTCATTCGTTTCAGGCCCAGATTCGCTTTTGGACGTCCCCAAATAAACGCGAATGCAATTTCATAAATCCATAAGGACAAATTATGAAGAAATATCCAAAAAAGGGCAACCTCAATTTTTATTCCATATCTAATGTACTACTGCCTATGAGAATTATTGGGAAACTTAGTTTCATTCGTTTCAGCCTCGATTCACTTTCGGACGACACCAAATAAACGTGAATGCAAATTCATAAATCCATAGGGACAGATTATAAAAAGATATCAAAAAAATGGGCAGCCCCAATGTTTGCTCCATACCTCGTGTACGCCTACGAGAATTATTTGGAAACCTAGTTTCATTCATTTCAGCCCCAATTCACTTTCGGACGTCCCCAAATAAACGCGAATGCAATTTCATAAATCCATAAGGACAAATTATGAAAAGATATCAAAAAAATAGGCAGCCTAAATTTTTGCTCCATACCTCGTGTACTACTGCCTACGAGAATTATTTGGAAACCTAGTTTCATTCATTTCAGCCCCGATTCACTTTCGGACGACCCCAAATAAACGCGAATGCAATTTCATAAATCCATAAGGACAAATTATGAAAAGATATCCAAAAAATGGGCCGCCTCAATTTATGCTCCATACCTCGTCTACTACCGCCTACGAGAATTATTTAGAAACCTAGTTTCATTTATTTTAGCCCCGATTCACTTTCGGACGTCCCCAAATAAACGCGAATGCAATTTCATAAATCCATAAGGACAAATTATAAAAAGATGTACAAAAAATGAGCCGCCTCAATTTATGCTCCATACCTCGTGTACTACTGCCTACGAGAATTATTTGGAAATCTAGTTTCATTCGTTTCAGGCCCAGATTCACTTTTGGACCACCCCAAATAAACGCGAATGCAATTTCATAAATCCATAAGGACAAATTATGAAAAGATATCCAAAAAATGGTCCGCCTCAATTTATGCTCCATACCTCGTCTACTACCGCCTACGAGAATTATTTAGAAACCTAGTTTCATTCATTTTAGCCCCGATTCACTTTCGGACGTCCCCAAATAAACGCGAATGCAATTTCATAAATCCATAAGGACAAATTATGAAAAGATGTCCAAAAAACGAGCCGCCTCAATTTATGCTCCATACCTCATGTACTACTACCTACGAGAATTATTTGGAAACCTAGTTTCTTTCGTTTCAGCCCCGATTCACTTTCGGATGACCCCAAATAAACGTGAATGCAATTTAATAAATCCTTAGGACAAATTATGAAAAGATATCAAAAAAATGGGCAGCCGCAATTTTTGCTCCATACCTCGTGTACTACTGCCTACGAGAATTATTTGGAAACCTAGTTTCATTCATTTCAGCCCCGATTCACTTTCGGACGACCCCAAATAATCGCGAATGCAATTTCATAAATCCAGAAGGACAAATTATCAAAAGATATCCAAAAAATGGGCCACCTCAATTTATGCTCCATACCTCGTCTACTACCGACTACGAGAATTATTTAGAAACCTAGTTTCATTCATTTCAGCCCCGATTCACTTTCGGACGTCCCCAAATAAACGCGAATGCAATTTCATAAATCCATAAGGACAAATTATGAAAAGATATCAAAAAAATAGGCAGCCTAAATTTTTGCTCCATACCTCGTGCACTACTGCCTACGAGAATTATTTGGAAACCTTGTTTCATTCATTTCAGCCCCGATTCACTTTCGGACGACCCCAAATAAACGCGAATGCAATTTCATAAATCCATAAGGACAAATTATGAAAAGATATCCAAAAAATGGGCCGCCTCAATTTATGCTCCATACCTCGTCTATTACTGCCTACGAGAATTATTTAGAAACCTAGTTTCATTCATTTTAGCCCCGATTCACTTTCGGACGTCCCCAAATAAACGCGAATGCAATTTCATAAATCCATAAGGACAAATTATGAAAAGATGTCCAAAAAACGAGCCACCTCAATTTATGCTCCATACCTCATGTACTACTGCCTACGAGAAATATTTGGAAATCTAGTTTCATTCGTTTCAGGCCCAGATTCGCTTTTGGACGTCCCCAAATAAACGCGAATGCAATTTCATAAATCCATAAGGACAAATTATGAAGAAATATCCAAAAAAGGGCAACCTCAATTTTTATTCCATATCTAATGTACTACTGCCTATGAGAATTATTGGGAAACTTAGTTTCATTCGTTTCAGCCTCGATTCACTTTCGGACGACACCAAATAAACGTGAATGCAAATTCATAAATCCATAGGGACAGATTATAAAAAGATATCAAAAAAATGGGCAGCCCCAATGTTTGCTCCATACCTCGTGTACGCCTACGAGAATTATTTGGAAACCTAGTTTCATTCATTTCAGCCCCAATTCACTTTCGGACGACCCCAAATAAACGCGAATGCAATTTCATAAATCCATAAGGACAAATTATGAAAATATATCCAAAAAATGGGCCGCCTCAATTTATGTTCCATACATCGTGTACTACTGCCTACGAGAATTATTTGGAAACCTAGTTTCATTCGTTTCAGCCCCGATTCACTTTCGGATGACCCCAAATAAACGTGAATGCAATTTATTAAATCCATAGGACAAATTATGAAAAGATATCAAAAAAATGGGCAGCCGCAATTTTTGCTCCATACCTCGTGTACTACTGCTTACGAGAATTTTTTGGAAACCTAGTTTCATTCATTTCAGCCCCGATTCACTTTCGGACGACCCCAAATAAACGCGAATGCAATTTCATAAATCCATAAGGACAAATTAAGAAAAGATATCCAAAAAATGGGCCACCTCAATTTATGCTCCATACCTCGTCTACTACCGCCTACGAGAATTATTTAGAAACCTAGTTTCATTCATTTCAGCCCCGATTCACTGTCGGACGTCCCCAAATAAACGCGAATGCAATTTCATAAATCCATAAGGACAAATTATGAAAAGATATCAAAAAAATAGGCAGCCTCAATTTTTGCTCCATACCTCGTGTACTGCTGCCTACGAGAATTATTTGGAAACCTAGTTTCTTTCATTTCAGCCCCGATTCACTTTCGGACGACCCCAAATAAACGCGAATGCAATTTCATAAATCCATAAGGACAAATTATGAAAATATATCCAAAAAATGGGCCGCCTCAATTTATGTTCCATACATCGTGTACTACTGCCTACGAGAATTATTTGGAAACCTAGTTTCATTCGTTTCAGCCCCGATTCACTTTCGGATGACCCCAAATAAACGTGAATGCAATTTAATAAAACCATAGGACAAATTATGAAAAGATATCAAAAAAATGGGCAGCCGCAATTTTTGCTCCATACCTCGTGTACTACTGCTTACGAGAATTATTTGGAAACCTAGTTTCATTCATTTCAGCCCCGATTCACTTTTGGACGACCCCAAATAAACGCGAATGCAATTTCATAAATCCATAAGGACAAATTATGAAAAGATATCCAAAAAATGGGCCGCCTCAATTTATGCTCCATACCTCGTCTACTACCGCCTACGAGAATTATTTAGAAACCTAGTTTCATTCATTTCAGCCCCGATTCACTGTCGGACGTCCCCAAATAAACGCGAATGCAATTTCATAAATCCATAAGGACAAATTATGAAAAGATATCAAAAAAATAGGCAGCCTCAATTTTTGCTCCATACCTCGTGTACTGCTCCCTACGAGAATTATTTGGAAACCTAGTTTCATTCATTTCAGCCCCAATTCACTTTCGGACGACCCCAAATAAACGCGAATGCAATTTCATAAATCCATAAGGACAAATTATGAAAATATATCCAAAAAATGGGCCGCCTCAATTTATGTTCCATACATCGTGTACTACTGCCTACGAGAATTATTTGGAAACCTAGTTTCATTCGTTTCAGCCCCGATTCACTTTCGGATGACCCCAAATAAACGTGAATGCAATTTAATAAATCCATAGGACAAATTATGAAAAGATATCAAAAAAATGGGCAGCCGCAATTTTTGCTCCATACCTCGTGTACTACTGCTTACGAGAATTATTTGGAAACCTAGTTTCATTCATTTCAGCCCCGATTCACTTTCGGACGACCCCAAATAAACGCGAATGCAATTTCATAAATCCATAAGGACAAATTATGAAAAGATATCCAAAAAATGGGCCACCTCAATTTATGCTCCATACCTCGTCTACTACCACCTACAAGAATTATTTAGAAACCTAGTTTCATTCATTTCAGCCCCGATTCACTGTCGGACGTCCCCAAATAAACGCGAATTCAATTTCATAAATCCATAAGGACAAATTATGAAAAGATATCAAAAAAATGGGCCACCTCAATTTATGCTCCATACCTCGTCTACTACCGCCTACGAGAATTATTTAGAAACCTAGTTTCATTCATTTCAGCCCCGATTCACTGTCGGACGTCCCCAAATAAACGCGAATGCAATTTCATAAATCCATAAGGACAAATTATGAAAAGATATCAAAAAAATAGGCAGCCTCAATTTTTGCTCCATACCTCGTGTACTACTGCCTACGAGAATTATTTGGAAATCTAGATTCATTCGTTTCAGGCCCAGATTCACTTTCGGACGACCCCAAATAAACGCGAATGCAATTTCATAAATCCATAAAGACAAATTATGAAGAGATATCCAAAAAAGGGCAACCTCAATTTTTATTCCATACCTAGTGTACTACTGCCTATGAGAATTATTGGGAAACCTTGTTTCATTCGTTTCAGCCCCGATTCACTTTCGGACGACACCAAATAAACGTGAATGCAAATTCATAAATCCGTAGGGACAGATTATAAAAAGATATCAAAAAAATGGGCAGCCCCAATTTTTGCTCCATACCTCGTGTACTGCTGCCTACGAGAATTATTTGGAAACCTAATTTCATTCATTTCAGCCCCGATTCACTTTCGGACGACCCCAAATAAACGCGAATGCAATTTCATAAATCCATAAGGACAAATTATGAAAATATATCCAAAAAATGGGCCGCCTCAATTTATGTTCCATACATCGTGTACTACTGCCTACGAGAATTATTTGGAAACCTAGTTTCATTCGTTTCAGCCCCGATTCACTTTCGGATAACCCCAAATAAACGTGAATGCAATTTAATTAATCCATAGGACAAATTATGAAAAGATATCAAAAAAATGGGCAGCCGCAATTTTTGCTCCATACCTCGTGCACTACCGCCTACGAGAATTATTTGGAAACCTAGTTTCATTCATTTCAGCCTCGATTCACTTTCGGACGACCCCAAATAAACGTGAATGCAATTTCATAAATCTATAAGGACAAATTATGAAAAGATATCCAAAAAATGGGCCGCCTCAATTTATGCTCCATACCTCGTCTACTACCGCCTACGAGAATTATTTAGAAACCTAGTTTCATTCATTTCAGCCCCGATTCACTTTCGGACGTCCCCAACTAAACGCGAATGCAATTTCATAAATCCATAAGTACAAATTATGAAAAGATGTCCAAAAAACGAACCACCTTAATTTATGCTCCATACCTCGTGTACTACTGCCTACGAGAATTATTGGGAAACCTAGTTTCATTCGTTTCAGCCCCGATTCACTTTCGGATGATCCCAAATAAACACGAATGCAATTTCATAATTCCATAGGGAAAAATTACGAAAAGATATCCAAAAAATGGGCCGCCTCAATTTTTGCTCCATACCTCGTGTCCTACTGCCAACGAGAATTATTTGGAAATCTAGTTTCATTCGTTTCAGGCCCAGATTCACTTTCAGACGACCCCAAATAAACGCGAATGCCATTTCATAAATCCATAAGGACAAATTATGAAAAGATATCAAAAAAATGGGCAGCCGCAATTTTTGCTCCATACCTCGTGTACTACTGCTTACGAGAATTTTTTGGAAACCTAGTTTCATTCATTTCAGCCCCGATTCACTTTCGGACGACCCCAAATAAACGCGAATGCAATTTCATAAATCCATAAGGACAAATTAAGAAAAGATATCCAAAAAATGGGCCACCTCAATTTATGCTCCATACCTCGTCTACTACCGCCTACGAGAATTATTTAGAAACCTTGTTTCATTCATTTCAGCCCCGATTCACTGTCGGACGTCCCCAAATAAACGCGAATGCAATTTCATAAATCCATAAGGACAAATTATGAAAAGATATCAAAAAAATAGGCAGCCTCAATTTTTGCTCCATACCTCGTGTACTGCTGCCTACGAGAATTATTTGGAAACCTAGTTTCTTTCATTTCAGCCCCGATTCACTTTCGGACGACCCCAAATAAACGCGAATGCAATTTCATAAATCCATAAGGACAAATTATGAAAATATATCCAAAAAATGGGCCGCCTCAATTTATGTTCCATACATCGTGTACTACTGCCTACGAGAATTATTTGGAAACCTAGTTTCATTCGTTTCAGCCCCGATTCACTTTCGGATGACCCCAAATAAACGTGAATGCAATTTAATAAAACCATAGGACAAATTATGAAAAGATATCAAAAAAATGGGCAGCCGCAATTTTTGCTCCATACCTCGTGTACTACTGCTTACGAGAATTATTTGGAAACCTAGTTTCATTCATTTCAGCCCCGATTCACTTTCGGACGACCCCAAATAAACGCGAATGCAATTTCATAAATCCATAAGGACAAATTATGAAAAGATATCAAAAAATGGGCCGCCTTAATTTATGCTCCATACCACGTCTACTACCGCCTACGAGAATTATTTAGAAACCTAGTTTCATTCATTTCAGCCCCGATTCACTGTCGGACGTCCCCAAATAAACGCGAATGCAATTTCATAAATCCATAAGGACAAATTATGAAAAGATATCAAAAAAATAGGCAGCCTCAATTTTTGCTCCATACCTCGTGTACTGCTGCCTACGAGAATTATTTGGAAACCTAGTTTCATTCATTTCAGCCCCAATTCACTTTCGGACGACCCCAAATAAACGCGAATGCAATTTCATAAATCCATAAGGACAAATTATGAAAATATATCCAAAAAATGGGCCGCCTCAATTTATGTTCCATACATCGTGTACTACTGCCTACGAGAATTATTTGGAAACCTAGTTTCATTCGTTTCAGCCCCGATTCACTTTCGGATGACCCCAAATAAACGTGAATGCAATTTAATAAATCCATAGGACAAATTATGAAAAGATATCAAAAAAATGGGCAGCCGCAATTTTTGCTCCATACCTCGTGTACTACTGCTTACGAGAATTATTTGGAAACCTAGTTTCATTCATTTCAGCCCCGATTCACTTTCGGACGACCCCAAATAAACGCGAATGCAATTTCATAAATCCATAAGGACAAATTATGAAAAGATATCCAAAAAATGGGCCACCTCAATTTATGCTCCATACCTCGTCTACTACCACCTACAAGAATTATTTAGAAACCTAGTTTCATTCATTTCAGCCCCGATTCACTGTCGGACGTCCCCAAATAAACGCGAATTCAATTTCATAAATCCATAAGGACAAATTATGAAAAGATATCAAAAAAATGGGCCACCTCAATTTATGCTCCATACCTCGTCTACTACCGCCTACGAGAATTATTTAGAAACCTAGTTTCATTCATTTCAGCCCCGATTCACTGTCGGACGTCCCCAAATAAACGCGAATGCAATTTCATAAATCCATAAGGACAAATTATGAAAAGATATCAAAAAAATAGGCAGCCTCAATTTTTGCTCCATACCTCGTGTACTACTGCCTACGAGAATTATTTGGAAATCTAGATTCATTCGTTTCAGGCCCAGATTCACTTTCGGACGACCCCAAATAAACGCGAATGCAATTTCATAAATCCATAAAGACAAATTATGAAGAGATATCCAAAAAAGGGCAACCTCAATTTTTATTCCATACCTAGTGTACTACTGCCTATGAGAATTATTGGGAAACCTTGTTTCATTCGTTTCAGCCCCGATTCACTTTCGGACGACACCAAATAAACGTGAATGCAAATTCATAAATCCATAGGGACAGATTATAAAAAGATATCAAAAAAATGGGCAGCCCCAATTTTTGCTCCATACCTCGTGTACTGCTGCCTACGAGAATTATTTGGAAACCTAATTTCATTCATTTCAGCCCCGATTCACTTTCGGACGACCCCAAATAAACGCGAATGCAATTTCATAAATCCATAAGGACAAATTATGAAAATATATCCAAAAAATGGGCCGCCTCAATTTATGTTCCATACATCGTGTACTACTGCCTACGAGAATTATTTGGAAACCTAGTTTCATTCGTTTCAGCCCCGATTCACTTTCGGATAACCCCAAATAAACGTGAATGCAATTTAATTAATCCATAGGACAAATTATGAAAAGATATCAAAAAAATGGGCAGCCGCAATTTTTGCTCCATACCTCGTGCACTACTGCCTACGAGAATTATTTGGAAACCTAGTTTCATTCATTTCAGCCTCGATTCACTTTCGGACGACCCCAAATAAACGTGAATGCAATTTCATAAATCCATAAGGACAAATTATGAAAAGATATCCAAAAAATGGGCCGCCTCAATTTATGCTCCATACCTCGTCTACTACCGCCTACGAGAATTATTTAGAAACCTAGTTTCATTAATTTCAGCCCCGATTCACTTTCGGACGTCCCCAACTAAACGCGAATGCAATTTCATAAATCCATAAGTACAAATTATGAAAAGATGTCCAAAAAACGAACCACCTTAATTTATGCTCCATACCTCGTGTACTACTGCCTACGAGAATTATTGGGAAACCTAGTTTCATTCGTTTCAGCCCCGATTCACTTTCGGATGATCCCAAATAAACACGAATGCAATTTCATAATTCCATAGGGAAAAATTACGAAAAGATATCCAAAAAATGGGCCGCCTCAATTTTTGCTCCATACCTCGTGTCCTACTGCCAACGAGAATTATTTGGAAATCTAGTTTCATTCGTTTCAGGCCCAGATTCACTTTCAGACGACCCCAAATAAACGCGAATGCCATTTCATAAATCCATAAGGACAAATTATGAAGAGATATCTAAAAAAAGGGCAACCTTAATTTTTATTCCACACCTATTGTACTACTACCTATGAGAATTATTTGGAAACCTAGTTTCATTCGTTTCAGGCCCGATTTACTTTCGGACGATCCTAAATAAACGTGAATGCAATTTCATAAATCCATAGGGACAAATTATGAAAAGATATCCAAAAAATGGGACGCCTCAATTTATGCTCCATACCTCGTGTACTACTACCTACGAGAATTATTGGGAAACCGAGTTTCATTCGTTTCAGCCCCGATTCACTTTCGGACGACCCCAAATAAACGTGAATGCAAATTCATAAATCCATAGGGACAGATTATGAAAAGATATCAAAAAAATGGGCAGCCCCAATTTTTGCTCTATACCTCGTGTACTGCTGCCTACGAGAATTATTTGGAAACCTAGTTTCATTCATTTCAGCCTCGATTCACTTTCGGTCGACCCCAAATAAACGCGAATGCAATTTCATAAATCCATAAGTAAAAATTATGAAAATATATCCAAAAAATGGGCCGCCTCAATTTATGTTCCATACATCGTGTACTACTGCCTACGAGAATTATTTGGAAACCTAGTTTCATTCGTTTCAGCCCCGATTCACTTTCGGATGACCCCAAATAAACGTGAATGCAATTTAATAAATCCATAGGACAAATTATGAAAAGATATCAAAAAAATGGGCAGCCGCAATTTTTGCTCCATACCTCGTGTACTACTGCTTACGAGAATTATTTGGAAACCTAGTTTCATTCATTTCAGCCCCGATTCACTTTCGGACGACCCCAAATAAACGCGAATGCAATTTCATAAATCCATAAGGACAAATTATGAAAAGATATCCAAAAAATGGGCCACCTCAATTTATGCTCCATACCTCGTCTACTACCACCTACAAGAATTATTTAGAAACCTAGTTTCATTCATTTCAGCCCCGATTCACTGTCGGACGTCCCCAAATAAACGCGAATTCAATTTCATAAATCCATAAGGACAAATTATGAAAAGATATCAAAAAAATGGGCCACCTCAATTTATGCTCCATACCTCGTCTACTACCGCCTACGAGAATTATTTAGAAACCTAGTTTCATTCATTTCAGCCCCGATTCACTGTCGGACGTCCCCAAATAAACGCGAATGCAATTTCATAAATCCATAAGGACAAATTATGAAAAGATATCAAAAAAATAGGCAGCCTCAATTTTTGCTCCATACCTCGTGTACTACTGCCTACGAGAATTATTTGGAAATCTAGATTCATTCGTTTCAGGCCCAGATTCACTTTCGGACGACCCCAAATAAACGCGAATGCAATTTCATAAATCCATAAAGACAAATTATGAAGAGATATCCAAAAAAGGGCAACCTCAATTTTTATTCCATACCTAGTGTACTACTGCCTATGAGAATTATTGGGAAACCTTGTTTCATTCGTTTCAGCCCCGATTCACTTTCGGACGACACCAAATAAACGTGAATGCAAATTCATAAATCCATAGGGACAGATTATAAAAAGATATCAAAAAAATGGGCAGCCCCAATTTTTGCTCCATACCTCGTGTACTGCTGCCTACGAGAATTATTTGGAAACCTAATTTCATTCATTTCAGCCCCGATTCACTTTCGAACGACCCCAAATAAACGCGAATGCAATTTCATAAATCCATAAGGACAAATTATGAAAATATATCCAAAAAATGGGCCGCCTCAATTTATGTTCCATACATCGTGTACTACTGCCTACGAGAATTATTTGGAAACCTAGTTTCATTCGTTTCAGCCCCGATTCACTTTCGGATAACCCCAAATAAACGTGAATGCAATTTAATTAATCCATAGGACAAATTATGAAAAGATATCAAAAAAATGGGCAGCCGCAATTTTTGCTCCATACCTCGTGCACTACTGCCTACGAGAATTATTTGGAAACCTAGTTTCATTCATTTCAGCCTCGATTCACTTTCGGACGACCCCAAATAAACGTGAATGCAATTTCATAAATCCATAAGGACAAATTATGAAAAGATATCCAAAAAATGGGCCGCCTCAATTTATGCTCCATACCTCGTCTACTACCGCCTACGAGAATTATTTAGAAACCTAGTTTCATTCATTTCAGCCCCGATTCACTTTCGGACGTCCCCAACTAAACGCGAATGCAATTTCATAAATCCATAAGTACAAATTATGAAAAGATGTCCAAAAAACGAACCACCTTAATTTATGCTCCATACCTCGTGTACTACTGCCTACGAGAATTATTGGGAAACCTAGTTTCATTCGTTTCAGCCCCGATTCACTTTCGGATGATCCCAAATAAACACGAATGCAATTTCATAAATCCATAGGGAAAAATTACGAAAAGATATCCAAAAAATGGGCCGCCTCAATTTTTGCTCCATACCTCGTGTCCTACTGCCAACGAGAATTATTTGGAAATCTAGTTTCATTCGTTTCAGGCCCAGATTCACTTTCAGACGACCCCAAATAAACGCGAATGCCATTTCATAAATCCATAAGGACAAATTATGAAGAGATATCTAAAAAAAGGGCAACCTTAATTTTTATTCCACACCTATTGTACTACTACCTATGAGAATTATTTGGAAACCTAGTTTCATTCGTTTCAGGCCCGATTTACTTTCGGACGATCCTAAATAAACGTGAATGCAATTTCATAAATCCATAGGGACAAATTATGAAAAGATATCCAAAAAATGGGACGCCTCAATTTATGCTCCATACCTCGTGTACTACTACCTACGAGAATTATTGGGAAACCGAGTTTCATTCGTTTCAGCCCCGATTCACTTTCGGACGACCCCAAATAAACGTGAATGCAAATTCATAAATCCATAGGGACAGATTATGAAAAGATATCAAAAAAATGGGCAGCCCCAATTTTTGCTCTATACCTCGTGTACTGCTGCCTACGAGAATTATTTGGAAACCTAGTTTCATTCATTTCAGCCTCGATTCACTTTCGGTCAACCCCAAATAAACGCGAATGCAATTTCATAAATCCATAAGTAAAAATTATGAAAATATATCCAAAAAATGGGCCGCCTCAATTTATGTTCCATACATCGTGTACTACTGCCTACGAGAATTATTTGGAAACCTAGTTTCATGCGTTTCAGCCCCGATTCACTTTCGGATGTCCCCAAATAAACGTGAATGCAATTTCATAAATCCATAAGGACAAATTATGAAAAGATGTCCAAAAAACGAACCGCCTCAATTTATGCTCCATACCTCGTGTACTACTGCCTACGAGAATTATTTGGAAATCTAGTTTCATTCGTTTCAGGCCCAGATTCACTTTCGTACGACCCCAAATAAACGGGAATGCAATTTCATAAATCCATAAGGATAAATTATGAAGAGATATCCAAAAAAGGGCAACCTCAATTTTTATTCCATACCTAGTGTACTACTGCCTACGAGAATTATTTGGAAACCTAGTTTCATTCGTTTCAGCCCCGATTCACTTTCGGATGACTCCAAATAAACGTGAATGCAATTTAATAAATCCATAGGACAAATTATGAAAAGATATCAAAAAAATGGGCAGCCGCAATTTTTGCTCCATACCTCGTGCACTACTGCCTACGAGAATTATTTGGAAACCTAGTTTCATTCATTTCAGCCTCGATTCACTTTCGGACGACCCCAAATAAACGCGAATACAATTTCATAAATCCATAAGGACAAATTATGAAAAGATATCCAAAAAATGGGCCGCCTCAATTTATGCTCCATACCTCGTCTACTACCGCCTACGAGAATTATTTAGAAACCTAGTTTCATTCATTTCAGCCCCGATTCACTTTCGGACGTCCCCAAATAAACGCGAATGCAATTTCATAAATCCATAAGTACAAATTATGAAAAGATGTCCAAAAAATGAACCGCCTCAATTTATGCTCCATACCTCGTGTACTACTGCCTACGAGAATTATTGGGAAACCTAGTTTCATTCGTTTCAGCCCCGATTCACTTTCGGATGATCCCAAATAAACGCGAATGCAATTTCATAAATCCATAGGGAAAAATTACGAAAAGATATCCAAAAAATGGGCCGCCTCAATTTTTGCTCCATACCTCGTGTCCTACTGCCAACGAGAATTATTTGGAAATCTAGTTTCATTCGTTTCAGGCCCAGATTCACTTTCAGACGACCCCAAATAAACGCGAATGCAATTTCATAAATCCATAAGGACAAATTATGAAGAGATATCCAAAAAAAGGGCAACCTTAATTTTTATTCCACACCTATTGTACTACTACCTATGAGAATTATTTGGAAACCTAGTTTCATTCGTTTCAGGCCCGATTTACTTTCGGACGATCCTAAATAAACGTGAATGCAATTTCATAAATCCATAGGGACAAATTATGAAAAGATATCCAAAAAATGGGACGCCTCAATTTATGCTCCATACCTCGTGTACTACTACCTACGAGAATTATTGGGAAACCGAGTTTCATTCGTTTCAGCCCCGATTCACTTTCGGACGACCCCAAATAAACGTGAATGCAAATTCATAAATCCATAGGGATAGATTATGAAAAGATATCAAAAAAATGGGCAGCCCCAATTTTTGCTCTATACCTCGTGTACTGCTGCCTACGAGAATTATTTGGAAACCTAGTTTCATTCATTTCAGCCTCGATTCACTTTCGGTCGACCCCAAATAAACGCGAATGCAATTTCATAAATCCATAAGGACAAATTATGAAAAGATATCCAAAAAATGGGCCGCCTCAATTTATGCTCCATACCTCGTCTACTACCGCCTAGGAGAATTATTTAGAAACCTAGTTTCATTCATTTCAGCCCCGATTCACTTTCGGACGTCCCCAAATAAACGCGAATGCAATTTCATAAATCCATAAGTACAAATTATGAAAAGATGTCCAAAAAAAGAACTACCTTTATTTATGCTCCATACCTCGTGTACTACTGCCTACGAGAATTATTGGGAAACCTAGTTTCATTCGTTTCAGCCCCGATTCACTTTCGGATGATCCCAAATAAACACGAATGCAATTTCATAAATCCATAGGGAAAAATTACGAAAAGATATCCAAAAAATGGGCCGCCTCAATTTTTGCTCCATACCTCGTGTCCTACTGCCAACGAGAATTATTTGGAAATCTAGTTTCATTCGTTTCAGGCCCAGATTCACTTTCAGACGACCCCAAATAAACGCGAATGCCATTTCATAAATCCATAAGGACAAATTATGAAGAGATATCTAAAAAAAGGGCAACCTTAATTTTTATTCCACACCTATTGTACTACTACCTATGAGAATTATTTGGAAACCTAGTTTCATTCGTTTCAGGCCCGATTTACTTTCGGACGATCCTAAATAAACGTGAATGCAATTTCATAAATCCATAGGGACAAATTATGAAAAGATATCCAAAAAATGGGACGCCTCAATTTATGCTCCATACCTCGTGTACTACTACCTACGAGAATTATTGGGAAACCGAGTTTCATTCGTTTCAGCCCCGATTCACTTTCGGACGACCCCAAATAAACGTGAATGCAAATTCATAAATCCATAGGGACAGATTATGAAAAGATATCAAAAAAATGGGCAGCCCCAATTTTTGCTCTATACCTCGTGTACTGCTGCCTACGAGAATTATTTGGAAACCTAGTTTCATTCATTTCAGCCTCGATTCACTTTCGGTCGACCCCAAATAAACGCGAATGCAATTTCATAAATCCATAAGGAAAAATTATGAAAATATATCCAAAAAATGGGCCGCCTCAATTTATGTTCCATACATCGTGTACTACTGCCTACGAGAATTATTTGGAAACCTAGTTTCATGCGTTTCAGCCCCGATTCACTTTCGGATGTCCCCAAATAAACGCGAATGCAATTTCATAAATCCATAAGGACAAATTATGAAAAGATGTCCAAAAAACGAACCGCCTCAATTTATGCTCCATACCTCGTGTACTACTGCCTACGAGAATTATTTGGAAATCTAGTTTCATTCGTTTCAGGCCCAGATTCACTTTCGTACGACCCCAAATAAACGGGAATGCAATTTCATAAATCCATAAGGATAAATTATGAAGAGATATCCAAAAAAGGGCAACCTCAATTTTTATTCCATACCTAGTGTACTACTGCCTACGAGAATTATTTGGAAACCTAGTTTCATTCGTTTCAGCCCCGATTCACTTTCGGATGACTCCAAATAAACGTGAATGCAATTTAATAAATCCATAGGACAAATTATGAAAAGATATCAAAAAAATGGGCAGCCGCAATTTTTGCTCCATACCTCGTGCACTACTGCCTACGAGAATTATTTGGAAACCTAGTTTCATTCATTTCAGCCTCGATTCACTTTCGGACGACCCCAAATAAACGCGAATGCAATTTCATAAATCCAAAAGGACAAATTATGAAAAGATATCCAAAAAATGGGCCGCCTCAATTTATGCTCCATACCTCGTCTACTACCGCCTACGAGAATTATTTAGAAACCTAGTTTCATTCATTTCAGCCCCGATTCACTTTCGGACGTCCCCAAATAAACGCGAATGCAATTTCATAAATCCATAAGTACAAATTATGAAAAGATGTCCAAAAAATGAACCGCCTCAATTTATGCTCCATACCTCGTGTACTACTGCCTACGAGAATTATTGGGAAACCTAGTTTCATTCGTTTCAGCCCCGATTCACTTTCGGATGATCCCAAATAAACGCGAATGTAATTTCATAAATCCATAGGGAAAAATTACGAAAAGATATCCAAAAAATGGGCCGCCTCAATTTTTGCTCCATACCTCGTGTCCTACTGCCAACGAGAATTATTTGGAAATCTAGTTTCATTCGTTTCAGGCCCAGATTCACTTTCAGACGACCCCAAATAAACGCGAATGCAATTTCATAAATCCATAAGGACAAATTATGAAGAGATATCCAAAAAAAGGGCAACCTTAATTTTTATTCCACACCTATTGTACTACTACCTATGAGAATTATTTGGAAACCTAGTTTCATTCGTTTCAGGCCCGATTTACTTTCGGACTATCCTAAATAAACGTGAATGCAATTTCATAAATCCATAGGGACAAATTATGAAAAGATATCCAAAAAATGGGACGCCTCAATTTATGCTCCATACCTCGTGTACTACTACCTACGAGAATTATTGGGAAACCGAGTTTCATTCGTTTCAGCCCCGATTCACTTTCGGACGACCCCAAATAAACGTGAATGCAAATTCATAAATCCATAGGGACAGATTATGAAAAGATATCAAAAAAATGGGCAGCCCCAATTTTTGCTCTATACCTCGTGTACTGCTGCCTACGAGAATTATTTGGAAACCTAGTTTCATTCATTTCAGCCTCGATTCACTTTCGGTCGACCCCAAATAAACGCGAATGCAATTTCATAAATCCATAAAGAAAAATTATGAAAATATATCCAAAAAATGGGCCGCCTCAATTTATGTTCCATACATCGTGTACTACTGCCTACGAGAATTATTTGGAAACCTAGTTTCATGCGTTTCAGCCCCGATTCACTTTCGGACGTCCCCAAATAAACGCGAATGCAATTTCATAAATCCATAAGTACAAATTATGAAAAGATGTCCAAAAAACGAACCGCCTCAATTTATGCTCCATACCTCGTGTACTACTGCCTCCGAGAATTATTGGGAAACCTAGTTTCATTGGTTTCAGCCCCGATTCACTTTCGGATGATCCCAAATAAACGCGAATGCAATTTCATAAATCCATAGGGAAAAATTACGAAAAGATATCCAAAAAATGGGCCGCCTCAATTTTTGCTCCATACCTCGTGTCCTACTGCCAACGAGAATTATTTGGAAATCTAGTTTCATTCGTTTCAGGCCCAGATTCACTTTCAGACGACCCCAAATAAACGCGAATGCAATTTCATAAATCCATAAGGACAAATTATGAAGAGATATCCAAAAAAGGGCAACCTTAATTTTTATTCCACACCTATTGTACTACTACCTATGAGAATTATTTGGAAACCTAGTTTCATTCGTTTCAGGCCCGATTTACTTTCGGACGATCCTAAATAAACGTGAATGCAATTTCATAAATCCATAGGGACAAATTATGAAAAGATATCCAAAAAATGGGACGCCTCAATTTATGCTCCATACCTCGTGTACTACTACCTACGAGAATTATTGGGAAACCGAGTTTCATTCGTTTCAGCCCCGATTCACTTTCAGACGACCCCAAATAAACGTGAATGCAAATTCATAAATCCATAGGGACAGATTATGAAAAGATATCAAAAAAATGGGCAGCCCCAATTTTTGCTCTATACCTCGTGTACTGCTGCCTACGAGAATTATTTGGAAACCTAGTTTCATTCATTTCAGCCTCGATTCACTTTCGGTCGACCCCAAATAAACGTGAATGCAATTTCATAAATCCATAAGGAAAAATTATGAAAATATATCCAAAAAATGGGTCGCCTCAATTTATGTTCCATACATCGTGTACTACTGCCTACAGGAATTATTTGGAAACCTAGTTTCATGCGTTTCAGCCCCGATTCACTTTCGGACGTCCCCAAATAAACGCGAATGCAATTTCATAAATCCATAAGGACAAATTATGAAAAGATGTCCAAAAAACGAACCGCCTCAATTTATGCTCCATACCTCGTGTACTACTGCCTACGAGAATTATTTGGAAATCTAGTTTCATTCGTTTCAGGCCCAGATTCACTTTCGTACGACCCCAAATAAACGGGAATGCAATTTCATAAATCCATAAGGATAAATTATGAAGAGATATCCAAAAAGGGGCAACCTCAATTTTTATTCCATACCTAGTGTACTACTGCCTATGAGAATTATTGGGAAACCTAGTTTCATTCGTTTCAGCCCCGATTCACTTTCGGACGTCACCAAATAAACGTGAATGCAAATTCATAAATCCATAGGGATAAATTATGAAAAGATATCGAAAAAATGGGCAGCCCCAATTTTTGCTCCATACCTCGTGTACTGCTGCCTACGAGAATTATTTGGAAACCTAGTTTCATTCATTTCAGCCCCGATTCACTTTTGGACGACCCCAAATAAACGCGAATGCAATTTCATAAATCCATAAGGACAAATTATGAAAAGATATCCAAAAAATGGGCCGCCTCAATTTATGCTCCATACCTCGTCTACTACCGCCTACGAGAATTATTTAGAAACCTAGTTTCATTCATTTCATCCCCGATTCACTTTCGGACGTCCCCAAATAAACGCGAATGGAATTTCATAAATCCATAAGGACAAATTATGAAAAGATGTCCAAAAAACGAGCCACCTTAATTTATGCTCCATACCTCGTGTACTACTGCCTACGAGAATTATTGGGAAACCTAGTTTGATTCGTTTCAGCCCCGATTCACTTTCGGATGATCCCAAATAAACGCGAATGCAATTTCATAAATCCATAGGGAAAAATTACGAAAAGATATCCAAAAAATGGGCCGCCTCAATTTTTGCTCCATACCTCGTGTCCTACTGCCAACGAGAATTATTTGGAAATCTAGTTTCATTCGTTTCAGGCCCAGATTCACTTTCAGACGACCCCAAATAAACGCGAATGCAGTTTCATAAATCCATAAGGACAAATTATGAAGAGATATCCAAAAAAAGGGCAACCTTAATTTTTATTCTACACCTAGTGTACTACTATCTATGAGAATTATTTGGAAACCTAGTTTCATTCGTTTCAGGTCCGATTTACTTTTGGATGATCCTAAATAAATGTGAATGCAATTTCATAAATCGATAGGGACAAATTATAAAAAGATATCCAAAAAATGGGACGCCTCAATTTATGCTCCATACCTCATGTCCTACTGCCAACGAGAATTATTTGGAAATCTAGTTTCATTCGTTTCAGGCCCAGATTCACTTTCAGACGACCCCAAATAAACGCGAATGCAATTTCATAAATCCATAAGGACAAATTATGAAGAGATATCTAAAAAAAGGGCAACCTTAATTTTTATTCCACACCTATTGTACTACTACCTATGAGAATTATTTGGAAACCTAGTTTCATTCGTTTCAGGCCCGATTTACTTTCGGACGATCCTAAATAAACGTGAATGCAATTTTATAATTCCATAGGGACAAATTATGAAAAGATATCCAAAAAATGGGATGCCTCAATTTATGCTCCATACCTCATGTACTACTACCTACGAGAATTATTGGGAAACCGAGTTTCATTCATTTCAGCCCCAATTCACTTTCGGACGACCCCAAATAAACGTGAATGCAAATTCATAAATCCATAGGGACAGATTATGAAAAGATATCAAAAAAATGGGCAGCCCCAATTTTTGCTCCATACCTCGTGTACTGCTGCCTACGAGAATTATTTGGAAACCTAGTTTCATTCATTTCAGCCTCGATTCACTTTCGGACGACCCCAAATAAACGCGAATGCAATTTCATAAATCCAAAAGGAAAAATTATGAAAATAAATCCAAAAAACGGGCCGCCTCAATTTATGTTCCATACATCGTGTACTACTGCCTACGAGAATTATTTGGAAACCTAGTTTCATGCGTTTCAGCCAAGATTCATTTTCGGACGTCCCCAAATAAACGTGAATACAATTTCATAAATCCATAAGGACAAATTATGAAAAGATGTCCAAAAAACGAGCCACCTCAATTTATGCTCCATACCTCGTGTACTACTGCCTACGAGAATTATTTGGAAATCTAGTTTCATTCGTTTCAGGCCCAGATTCACTTTCGTACGACCCCAAATAAACGCGAATGTAATTTCATAAATCCATAAGGATAAATTATGAAGAGATATCCAAAAAAGGGCAACCTCCATTTTTATTCCATACCTAGTGTACTACTGCCTATGAGAATTATTGGGAAACCTAGTTTCATTCGTTTCAGCCCCGATTCACTTTCGGACGACACCAAATAAACGTGAATGCAAATTCATAAATCCATAGGGACAAATTATGAAAAGATATCAAAAAAATGGGCAGCCCCAATTTTTGCTCCATACCTCGTGTACTGCTGCCTACGAGAATTATTTGGAAACCTAGTTTCATTCATTTCAGCCCCGATTCACTTTTGGACGACCCCAAATAAACGCGAATGCAATTTCATAAATCCATAAGGACAAATTATGAAAAGATATCCAAAAAATGGGCCGCCTCAATTTATGCTCCATACCTCGTCTACTACCGCCTACGAGAATTATTTAGAAACCTAGTTTCATTCATTTCAGCCCCGATTCACTTTCGGACGTCCCCAAATAAACGCGAATGCAATTTCATAAATCCATAAGGACAAATTACGAAAAGATGTCCAAAAAACGAGCCGCCTCAATTTATGCTCCATACCTCGTCTACTACTGCCTACAAGAATTATTGGGAAACCTAGTTTCATTCGTTTCAGCCCAGATTCACTTTCGGATGATCCCAAATAAACGCGAATGCAATTTCATAAATCCATAGGGAAAATTACGAAAAGATATCCAAAAAATGGGCCGCCTCACTTTTTGCTCCATACCTCGTGTCCTACTTGCAACGAGAATTATTTGGAAATCTAGTTTCATTCGTTTCAGGCCCAGATTCACTTTCAGACGACCCCAAATAAACGCGAATGCAATTTCATAAATCCATAAGGACAAATTATGAAGAGATATCCAAAAAAAGGGCAACCTTAATTTTTATTCCACACCTAGTGTACTACTATCTATGAGAATTATTTGGAAACCTAGTTTCATTCGTTTTAGGCCCGATTTACTTTCGGACGATCCTAAATAAACGTGAATGCAATTTCATAAATCCATAGGGACAAATTATGAAAAGATATCCAAAAAATGGGACGCCTCAATTTATGCTCCATACCTCGTGTACTACTGCCTACGAGAATTATTGGGAAACCGAGTTTCATTCGTTTCAGCCCCGATTCACTTTCGGACGACCCCAAATAAACGTGAATGCAAATTCATAAATCCATAGGGACAGATTATGAAAAGATATCAAAAAAATGGGCAGCCCCAATTTTTGCTCCATACCTCGTGTACTGCTTCCTACGAGAATTATTTGGAAACCTAGTTTCATTCATTTCAGCCTCGATTCACTTTCGGACGACCCCAAATAAACGCGAATGCAATTTCATAAATCCATAAGGAAAAATTATGAAAATATATCCAAAAAATGGGCCGCCTCAATTTATGTTCCATACATCGTGTACTACTGCCTACGAGAATTATTTGGAAACCTAGTTTCATGCGTTTCAGCCCCGATTCACTTTCGGACGTCCCCAAATAAACGCGAATGCAATTTCATAAATCCATAAGGACAAATTATGAAAAGATGTCGAAAAAATGAGCCGCCTTAATTTATGCTCCATACCTCGTGTACTACTGCCTACGAGAATTATTTGGAAATCTAGTTTCATTCGTTTGAGGCCCAGATTCACTTTCGTACGACCCCAAATAAACACGAATGCAATTTCATAAATCCATAAGGATAAATTATGAACAGATATCCTAAAAAGGGCAACCTCAATTTTTATTCCATACCTAGTGTACTACTGCCTATGAGAATTATTGGGAAACCTAGTTTCATTCGTTTCAGCCCCGATTCACTTTCAGACGACACCAAATAAACGTGAATGCAAATTCATAAATCCATAGGGACAGATTATGAAAAGATATCAAAAAAATGGGCAGCCCCAATTTATGCTCCATACCTCGTGTACTGCTGCCTACGAGAATTATTGGGAAACCGAGTTTCATTCGTTTCAGCCCCGATTCACTTTCGGACGACCCCAAATAAAGGTGAATGCAAATTCATAAATCCATAGGGACAGATTATGAAAAGATATCAAAAAAATGGGCAGCCCCAATTTTTGCTCCATACCTCATGTACTGCTGCCTACGAGAATTATTTGGAAACCTAGTTTCATTCATTTCAGCCTCGATTCACTTTCGGACTACCCCAAATAAACGCGAATGCAATTTCATAAATCCATAAGGAAAAATTATGAAAATATATCCAAAAAATGGGCCGCCTCAATTTATGTTCCATACATCGTGTACTACTGCCTACGAGAATTATTTGGAAACCTAGTTTCATGCGTTTCAGCCCCGATTCACTTTCGGACGTCCCCAAATAAACGTGAATGCAATTTCATAAATCCATAAGGACAAATTATGAAAAGATGTCGAAAAAACGAGCCGCCTTAATTTATGCTCCATACCTCGTGTACTACTGCCTACGAGAATTATTTGGAAATCTAGTTTCATTCGTTTCAGGCCCAGATTCACTTTCGTACGACCCTAAATAAACGCGAATGCAATTTCATAAATCCATAAGGATAAATTATGAAGAGATATCCAAAAAAGGGCAACCTCAATTTTTATTCCATACCTAGTGTACTACTGCCTATGAGAATTATTGGGAAACCTAGTTTCATTCGTTTCAGTCCCGATTCACTTTCGCATGACACCAAATAAACGTGAATGCAAATTCATAAATCCATAGGGACAAATTATGAAAAGATATCAAAAAAATGGGCAGCCCCAATTTTTGCTCCATACCTCGTGTACTGCTGCCTACGAGAATTATTTGGAAACCTAGTTTCATTCATTTCAGCCCCGATTCACTTTTGGACGACCCCAAATAAACGCGAATGCAATTTCATAAATCTATAAGGACAAATTATGAAAATATATCCAAAAAATGGGCCGCCTCAATTTATGTTCCATACATCGTGTACTACTGCCTACGAGAATTATTTGGAAACCTAGTTTCATTCGTTTCAGCCCCGATTCACTTTCGGACGACCCTAAATAAACGCGAATGCAATTTAATAAATCCATAAGGACAAATTATGAAAATATATCCAAAAAATGGGCCGCCTCAATTTATGTTCCATACATCGTGTACTACTGCCTACGAGAATTATTTGGAAACCTAGTTTCATTCGTTTCAGCCCTGATTCACTTTTGGATGACCCCAAATAAACGTGAATGCAATTTAATAAATCCATAGGACAAATTATGAAAAGATATCAAAAAAATGGGCAGCCTCAATTTTTGCTCCATACCTCGTGTACTACTGCCTACGAGAATTATGTTGAAACCTAGTTTCATTCATTTCAGCCCCGATTCACTTTCGGACGACCCCAAATAAACGCGAATGCAATTTCATAAATCCATAAGGACAAATTATGAAAAGATATCCAAAAAATGGGCCGCCTCAATTTATGCTCCATACCTCGTCTACTACCGCCTACGAGAATTATTTAGAAACCTAGTTTCATTCATTTCAGCCCCGATTCACTTTCGGACGTCCCGAAATAAACGCGAATGCAATTTCATAAATCCATAAGGACAAATTATGAAAAGATGTCCAAAAAATGAGCCGCCTCAATTTATGCTCCATACCTCGTGTACTACTTCCTACGAGAATTATTTGGAAATCTAGTTTCATTCGTTTCAGGACCAGATTCACTTTCGGACGACCCCAAATAAACGCGAATGCAATTTCATAAATCCATAAGGACAAATTATGAAGAGATATCCAAAAAAGGGCAACCTCAATTTTTATTTCATACCTAGTGTACTACTTCCTATGAGAATTATTTGGAAACCTAGTTTCATTCGTTTCAGCCCCGATTCACTTTCGGACGACCCCAAATAAACGTGAATGCAATTTAATAAATCCATAGGGAAAAATTATAAAAATATATCCAAAAAATGGGACGCCTCAATTTATGCTCCATACCTCGTGTACTACTGCCTACGAAAATTATTTGGAAACCTAGTTTCATTCATTTCAGCCCCGATTCACTTTCGGACGACCCCAAATAAACGCGAATGCAATTTCATAAAACCATAAGGACAAATTATGAAAATATATCCAAAAAATGGGCCGCCTCAATTTATGTTCCATACATCGTGTACTACTGCCTACGAGAATTATTTGGAAACCTAGTTTCATTCATTTCAGCCCCGATTCACTTTCGGATGACCCCAAATAAACGTGAATGCAATTTAATAAATCCATAGGAAAAATTATGAAAAGATATCAAAAAAATGGGCAGCCTCAATTTTTGCTCCATACCTCGTGTACTACTGCCTACGAGAATTATTTGGAAACCTAGTTTCATTCATTTCAGCCCCGATTCACTTTTGGACGACCCCAAATAAATGTGAATGCAATTTCATAAATCCATAAGGACAAACTATGAAAATATATCCAAAAAATGGGCCGCCTCAATTTATGTTCCATACATCATGTACTACTGCCTACGAGAATTATTTGGAAACCTAGTTTCATTCGTTTCAGCCCCGATTCACTTTCGGACGACCCTAATTAAACGCGAATGCAATTTAATAAATCCATAAGGACAAACTATGAAAATATATCCAAAAAATGGGCCGCCTCAATTTATGTTCCATACATCGTGTACTACTGCCTACGAGAATTATTTGGAAACCTAGTTTCATTCGTTTCAGCCCTGATTCACTTTCGGATGACCCCAAATAAACGTGAATGCAAGTTAATAAATCCATAGGACAAATTATGAAAAGATATCAAAAAAATGGGCAGCCTCAATTTTTGCTCCATACCTCGTGTACTACTGCCTACGAGAATTATGTTGAAACCTAGTTTCATTCGTTTCAGCCCCGATTCACTTTCGGATGACCCCAAATAAACGTGAATGCAATTTAATAAATCCATAGGACAAATTATGAAAAGATATCAAAAAAATGGGCAGCCTCAATTTTTGCTCCATACCTCGTGTACTACTGCCTACGAGAATTATTTGGAAACCTAGTTTCATTCATTTCAGCCCCGATTCACTTTCGGACGACCCCAAATAAACGCGAATGCAATTTCATAAATCCATAAGGACAAATTATGAAAAGATATCCAAAAAATGGGCCGCCTCAATTTATGCTCCATACCTCGTCTACTACCGCCTACGAGAATTATTTAGAAACCTTGTTTCATTCATTTCAGCCCCGATTCACTTTCGGACGTCCCCAAATAAACGCGAATGCAATTTCATAAATCCATAAGGACAAATTATGAAAAGATGTACAAAAAACGAGCCGCCTCAATTTATGCTCCATACCTCGTGTACTACTGCCTACGAGAATTATTTGGAAATCTAGTTTCATCCATTTCAGGCCCAGATTCACTTTCGGACGACCCCAAATAAACGCGAATGCAATTTCATAAATCCATAAGGACAAATTATGAAGAGATATCCAAAAAAGGGCAACCTCAATTTTTATTCCATACCTAGTGTACTACTTCCTATGAGAATTATTGGGAAAACTAGTTTCATTCGTTTCAGCCCCGATTCACTTTCGGACGACACCAAATAAACGTGAATGCAAATTCATAAATCTATAGGGACAAATTATGAAAAGATATCAAAAAAATGGGCAGCCCCAATTTTTGCTCCATACCTCGTGTATGGCTACCTACGAGAATTATTTGGAAGCCTAGTTTCATTCATTTCAGCCCCGATTCACTTTCGGACGACCCCAAATAAACGCGAATGCAATTTCATAAATCCATAAGGACAAATTATGAAAATATATCCAAAAAAATGGGCCGCCTCAATTTATGTTCCATACATCGTGTACTACTGCCTACGAGAATTATTTGGAAACCTAGTTTCATTCGTTTCAGCCCCGATTCACTTTCGGATGACCCCAAATAAACGTGAATGCAATTTAATAAATCCATAGGACAAATTATGAAAAGATATCAAAAAAATGGGTAGCCTCAATTTTTGCTCCATACCTCGTGTACAACTACCAACGAGAATTATGTTGAAACCTAGTTTCATTCATTTCAGCCCCGATTCACTTTCGGACGACCCCAAATAAACGCGAATGCAATTTCATAAATCCATAAGGACAAATTATGAAAAGATATCCAAAAAATGGGCCGCCTCAATTTATGCTCCATACCTCGTCTACTACCGCCTACGAGAATTATTTAGAAACCTAGTTTCATTCATTTCAGCCCCGATTCACTTTCGGACGTCCCGAAATAAACGCGAATGCAATTTCATAAATCCATAAGGACAAATTATGAAAAGATGTCCAAAAAATGAGCCGCCTCAATTTATGCTCCATACCTCGTGTACTACTTCCTACGAGAATTATTTGGAAATCTAGTTTCATTCGTTTCAGGACCAGATTCACTTTCGGACGACCCCAAATAAACGCGAATGCAATTTCATAAATCCATAAGGACAAATTATGAAGAGATATCCAAAAAAGGGCAACCTCAATTTTTATTCCATACCTAGTGTACTACTGCCTATGAGAATTATTTGGAAACCTAGTTTCATTCGTTTCAGCCCCGATTCACTTTCGGACGACCCCAAATAACCGTGAATGCAATTTAATAAATCCATAGGGAAAAATTATAAAAATATATCCAAAAAATGGGACGCCTCAATTTATGCTCCGTACCTCGTGTACTACTGCCTACGAAAATTATTTGGAAACCTAGTTTCATTCATTTCAGCCCCGATTCACTTTCGGACGACACCAAATAAACGCGAATGCAATTTCATAAAACCATAAGGACAAATTATGAAAATATATCCAAAAAATGGGCCGCCTCAATTTATGTTCCATACATCGTGTACTACTGCCTACGAGAATTATTTGGAAACCTAGTTTCATTCGTTTCAGCCCCGATTCACTTTCGGATGACCCCAAATAAACGTGAATGCAATTTAATAAATCTATAGGACAAATTATGAAAAGATATCAAAAAAATGGGCAGTCTCAATTTTTGCTCCATACCTCGTGTACTACTGCCTACGAGAATTATTTGGAAACGTAGTTTCATTCATTTCAGCCCCGATTCACTTTCGGACGACCCCAAATAAACGCGAATGCAATTTCATAAATCCATAAGGACAAATTATGAAAAGATATCCAAAAAATGGGCCGCCTCAATTTATGCTTCATACCTCGTCTACTACCGCCTACGAGAATTATTTAGAAACCTTGTTACATTCATTTCAGCCCCGATTCACTTTCGGACGTCCCCAAATAAACGCGAATGCAATTTCATAAATCCATAAGGAAAAATTATGAAAAGATGTACAAAAAACGAGCCGCCTCAATTTATGCTCCATACCTCGTGTACTACTGCCTACGAGAATTATTTGGAAATCTAGTTTCATCCATTTCAGGCCCAGATTCACTTTCGGACGACCCCAAATAAACGCGAATGCAATTTCATAAATCCATAAGGACAAATTATGAAGAGATATCCAAAAAAGGGCAACCTCAATTTTTATTCCATACCTAGTGTACTACTGCCTATGAGAATTATTTGGAAACCTAGTTTCATTCGTTTCAGCCCCGATTCACTTTCGGACGACCCCAAATAACCGTGAATGCAATTTAATAAATCCATAGGGAAAAATTATAAAAATATATCCAAAAAATGGGACGCCTCAATTTATGCTCCGTACCTCGTGTACTACTGCCTACGAAAATTATTTGGAAACCTAGTTTCATTCATTTCAGCCCCGATTCACTTTCGGACGACACCAAATAAACGCGAATGCAATTTCATAAAACCATAAGGACAAATTATGAAAATATATCCAAAAAATGGGCCGCCTCAATTTATGTTCCATACATCGTGTACTACTGCCTACGAGAATTATTTGGAAACCTAGTTTCATTCGTTTCAGCCCCGATTCACTTTCGGATGACCCCAAATAAACGTGAATGCAATTTAATAAATCTATAGGACAAATTATGAAAAGATATCAAAAAAATGGGCAGTCTCAATTTTTGCTCCATACCTCGTGTACTACTGCCTACGAGAATTATTTGGAAACGTAGTTTCATTCATTTCAGCCCCGATTCACTTTCGGACGACCCCAAATAAACGCGAATGCAATTTCATAAATCCATAAGGACAAATTATGAAAAGATATCCAAAAAATGGGCCGCCTCAATTTATGCTTCATACCTCGTCTACTACCGCCTACGAGAATTATTTAGAAACCTTGTTACATTCATTTCAGCCCCGATTCACTTTCGGACGTCCCCAAATAAACGCGAATGCAATTTCATAAATCCATAAGGAAAAATTATGAAAAGATGTACAAAAAACGAGCCGCCTCAATTTATGCTCCATACCTCGTGTACTACTGCCTACGAGAATTATTTGGAAATCTAGTTTCATTCGTTTCAGGCCCAGATTCACTTTCGGACGACCCCAAATAAACGCGAATGCAATTTCATAAATCCATAAGGACAAATTATGAAGAGATATCCAAAAAAGGGCAACCTCAATTTTTATTCCATACCTAGTGTACTACTGCCTATGAGAATTATTGGGAAAACTAGTTTCATTCGTTTCAGCCCCGATTCACTTTCGGACGACACCAAATAAACGTGAATGCAAATTCATAAATCTATAGGGACAAATTATGAAAAGATATCAAAAAAATGGGCAGCCTCAATTTTTGCTCCATACCTCGTGTACTACTGCCTACGAGAATTATTTGGAAACGTAGTTTCATTCATTTCAGCCCCGATTCACTTTCGGACGACCCCAAATAAACGCGAATGCAATTTCATAAATCCATAAGGACAAATTATGAAAAGATATCCAAAAAATGGGCCGCCTCAATTTATGCTTCATACCTCGTCTACTACCGCCTACGAGAATTATTTAGAAACCTTGTTACATTCATTTCAGCCCCGATTCACTTTCGGACGTCCCCAAATAAACGCGAATGCAATTTCATAAATCCATAAGGAAAAATTATGAAAAGATGTACAAAAAACGAGCCGCCTCAATTTATGCTCCATACCTCGTGTACTACTGCCTACGAGAATTATTTGGAAATCTAGTTTCATTCGTTTCAGGCCCAGATTCACTTTCGGACGACCCCAAATAAACGCGAATGCAATTTCATAAATCCATAAGGACAAATTATGAAGAGATATCCAAAAAAGGGCAACCTCAATTTTTATTCCATACCTAGTGTACTACTGCCTATGAGAATTATTGGGAAAACTAGTTTCATTCGTTTCAGCCCCGATTCACTTTCGGACGACACCAAATAAACGTGAATGCAAATTCATAAATCTATAGGGACAAATTATGAAAAGATATCAAAAAAATGGGCAGCCCCAATTTTTGCTCCATACCTCGTGTACTGCTGCCTACGAGAATTATTTGGAAACCTAGTTTCATTCATTTCAGCCCCGATTCACTTTCGGACGACCCCAAATAAACGCGAATGCAATTTCATAAATCCATAAGGACAAATTATGAAAAGATATCCAAAAAATGGGCCGCCTCAATTTATGCTCCATACCTCATCTACTACCGCCTACGAGAATTATTTATAAACCTAGTTTCATTCATTTCAGTCCCGATTCACTTTCGGACGTCTCCAAATAAACGCGAATGCAATTTCATAAATCCATAAGGACAAATTATGAAAAGATATCCAAAAACGGGGCCGCCTCAATTTATGCTCCATACCTCGTCTACTACCGCCTACGAGAATTATTTAGAAACCTAGTTTCATTCATTTCAGCCCCGATTCACTTTCGGACGTCCCCAAATAAACGCGAATGCAATTTCATAAATCCATAAGGACAAATTATGAAAAGATATCAAAAAAATGGGCAGCCTCAATTTTTGCTCCATACCTCGTGTACTACTGCCTACGACAATTATTTGGAAACCTAGTTTCATTCATTTCAGCCCCGATTCACTTTCGGACGACCCCAAATAAACGCGAATGTAATTTCATAAATCCATAAGGACAAATTATGAAAAGATACCCAAAAAATGGGCCGCCTCAATTTATGCTCCATAACTCGTCTACTACCGCCTACGAGAATTATTTAGAAACCTTGTTTCATTCATTTCAGCCCCGATTCACTTCCGGACGTCCCCAAATAAACGCGAATAAAATTTCATAAATCCATAAGGACAAATTATTAAAAGATGTCAAAAAAATGAGCCGCCTCAATTTATGCTCCATACCTCGTGTACTACTGCCTACAAGAATTATTTGGAAATCTAGTTTCATTCGTTTCAGGCCCAGATTCACTTTCGGACGACCCCAAATAAACGCGAATGCAATTTCATAAATCCATAAGGACAAATTATGAAAAGATATCCAAAAACGGGGCCGCCTCAATTTATGCTCCATACCTCGTCTACTACCGCCTACGAGAATTATTTAGAAACCTAGTTTCATTCATTTCAGCCCCGATTTACTTTCGGACGTCCCCAAATAAACGCGAATGCAATTTCATAAATCCATAAGGACAAATTATGAAAAGATATCAAAAAAATGGGCAGCCTCAATTTTTGCTCCATACCTCGTGTACTACTGCCTACGACAATTATTTGGAAACCTAGTTTCATTCATTTCAGCCCCGATTCACTTTCAGACGACCCCAAATAAACGCGAATGTAATTTCATAAATCCATAAGGACAAATTATGAAAAGATACCCAAAAAATGGGCCGCCTTAATTTATGCTCCATAACTCGTCTACTACCGCCTACGAGAATTATTTAGAAACCTTGTTTCATTCATTTCAGCCCCGATTCACTTTCGGACGTCCCCAAATAAACGCGAATAAAATTTCATAAATCCATAAGGACAAATTATTAAAAGATGTCCAAAAAATGAGCCGCCTCAATTTATGCTCCATACCTCGTGTACTACTGCCTACAAGAATTATTTGGAAATCTAGTTTCATTCATTTCAGCCCCGATTCACTTTCGGACGACCCCAAATAAACGCGAATGCAATTTCATAAATCCATAAGGACAAATTATGAAAAGATATCCAAAAAATGGGCCGCCTCAATTTATGCTCCATACCTCATCTACTACCGCCTACGAGAATTATTTATAAACCTAGTTTCATTCATTTCAGTCCCGATTCACTTTCGGACGTCTCCAAATAAACGCGAATGCAATTTCATAAATCCATAAGGACAAATTATGAAAAGATATCCAAAAACGGGGCCGCCTCAATTTATGCTCCATACCTCGTCTACTACCGCCTACGAGAATTATTTAGAAACCTAGTTTCATTCATTTCAGCCCCGATTCACTTTCGGACGTCCCCAAATAAACGCGAATGCAATTTCATAAATCCATAAGGACAAATTATGAAATATATCAAAAAAATGGGCCAGCCTCAATTTTTTGCTCATACCTCGTGTACTACTGCCTACGACAATTATTTGGAAACCTAGTTTCATTCATTTCAGCCCCGATTCACTTTCGGACGACCCCAAATAAACGCGAATGTAATTTCATCAATCCATAAGGACAAATTATGAAAAGATACCCAAAAAATGGGCCGCCTCATTTATGCTCCATAACTCGTCTCCTACCGCCTACGAGAATTATTTAGAAACCTTGTTTCATTCATTTCAGCCCCGATTCACTTCCGGACGTCCCCAAATAAACGCGAATAAAATTTCATAAATCCATAAGGACAAATTATTAAAAGATGTCCAAAAAATGAGCCGCCTCAATTTATGCTCCATACCTCGTGTACTACTGCCTACAAGAATTATTTGGAATCTAGTTTCATTCGTTTCAGGCCCAGATTCACTTTCGGACGACCCCAAATAACGCGAATGCAATTTCATAAATCCATAGGACAAATTATGAAAAGATATCCAAAAACGGGGCCGCCTCAATTTATGCTCCATACCTCGTCTACTACCGCCTACGGAGAATTATTTAGAAACCTAGTTTCATTCATTCAGCCCCGATTTACTTTCGGACGTCCCCCAATAAACGCGAATGCAATTTCATAAATCCATAAGGACAAATTATGAAAAGATATCAAAAAATGGGCAGCCTCAATTTTGCTCCATACCTCGTGTACTACCTGCCTACGACAATTATTTTGAAACCTAGTGTCATTCATTTGCAGCCCGATTCACCTGGTTCGGACGACCCCAAATAAA
>NW_027417713.1:0-93477 GCF_009905375.1 Apium graveolens | reverse complement strand
TGGAAGCGAAACGCACTTGCTCAGAAAAAAAAAAAAAAAAAATTTTGCATAATTGATCAAGAGTGGGCTCTTTGGTATTCGAGTTATTAAGTTCTTAGGGGACTTTGTGCCTAGTGACCTAAGGCTTTTAGAGTCTGGGATCCGCTAACCTAACGCTCGTTACATGGATACCATTGTATAAGTCTTTTGTGGACCTCACTCATTGCACGGTCAAATAAGCATTTGAGTTGTAAATAAAAAGCACAATTCCGTAGTAAGCTCCAGAGTTCTTGTAGTGTTGTATATCACTTTGTGCCTAGAATTTTTATTCTTTGTATAATCGTAGGATTGCCTTGAAGATAGTCTAGTAATAGTAATTGGTCTAGTTCCGAAGCATATCTGTTAAGCATTTGCACACACCACATTTTTGGCTGTATGTCCGTTTGCATGAGTTTATTGATCTTTAGTTGTCTAACTGCATTCGTTGAGATGTGACCATTTGGTTGGTTAATTGTAGTAAGGGGGATCGTTGCATTTTCATATAGATTGCATTCATGCATATTTTTATTTGTTTTGAGTCTATGACGCTTGAGGAAAAGCATCGATTTAAGTTTGGGGGTGTGATAAGTGGTATTTTATACCACTTAGAACGTCTTAAAATGGCTTAAATTGGTGTCTTGAAATCAAGTATTTTGTGTATTTGATGCGTTTTTCTAGTGTTTTTGCATTTCAGGGTATTAGTTGCATTTCGGAGGAGGAATCATCGAGCATAAGCCTTGGCGTGTGTTCACCATTGCGAGAGGAAAAGAACGGGCAGATTACGGCGAAGAAACGGAGCAAACCTGGAATTTTTCCAGTAGGGTCCTGCGCGCCCGCGCAACAATGCTGAGCGGCCGCGCAGCAGCCTTGCGCGCCCGCGCAGAAATGCTGAGCGGCCGCGCAGGGTCGGGGAAAAGGATAAATTATTTTAGACTTCTACTTCTGTTTGGCTTCCAACTTCTATGTAATCTGAGTTTTATGGGACTATTATATAAGTAGATTTGAGACATTTTCATAGAGAATAAAAAGGAGATTATGTTTTAGATTGTGTTTTTGCGCAAGAAGCAAAGGAGATAAGGAAGAAGACCGATTTAGCACACTACAGCGAAGGGGGAGCATATTTTCTTGTGATTATTGTTTCGTTGTAACGTTGGATGCCAGTTTTCTTGCTTTGACTTATTTACTCTTGTGACGTACTCTGTTTTAATATAATTAGTTTAGTTATTATTTTCTTGTGTTGTTTATCATGATTTCATATGAACCCATGATGGCGATAAGTTCTATTATGGGCTAATCGTGATCATGGGGTTGTAACGGATTTATTATGGAATTCTTTAGTTAATTGTTTAATACTTTAGTGTGTGATGATTGCATGATATCTAGTATTGGTTGTGCGTATTCGTCTTATGTGCGTCGCGAACATATAAGATAGGGTGTTAATCTCTTGTGAAGCGACGGTGGATCTTGAGATTTAGAACTTGCCATGCTAGCATAGGTTCATGTACGTTGTGCATGATTAGTGGGTAACTCTAACAGTTTTATTTGCCCTATGTAATCAAAAGGAATAACTTGTGCTTAAATCGTTGTGTTGTCAATTTCTGTAGACATATAGGAACTCAACATAATTGATGACTATTCAACTTCTATCTTAATTGTGGATGCTTGGTAGAATGGTATTAGTACAATGAAAGTTGGCTTTTATCAGTTTCGTGTTATTTGATTAATGTCATCACTGTCACATGCTAAAGGTAATAACAATGGCTATAGAAGGAAGTAATAATGAAGTTGTGATCTCATGAATGTTTTATTATTGATAAATTGAAGTGTTAGTTAAGTGGTTAATTAAGTAGTTAATTATAGTTAATATTTAATCAACAATTTTAAGTGTTATCTTAACATTGAGAAGTAATCATACATTGGTGAGTGAGTTTAATTAGACAATAACTTAGTCTGAGTCTCTGAGGGAACGAACTAGAAAGTATTCTATATTACTTGCGAACGCGTATACTTGCGTGAATATTAGTGCGTGATTTCGCCCTAACAGACACCTCCTTCAGGATCTCCAATTATTAAGTCAGGTGTGTGTGATTTAGTCCACTTCCTTGCGGATGGAAGTTGATTTCTAGAACTGGATCCTCCCCCATGATCCATGTTATCTCCATCAGCATTTTCTGTTGCTCCCCCTGAAGTTATGCTCTCTGAGATTCCAGAATCTGAGTTGGATCCTTCAGGAATTGAAGAATTAGAGTTTCCAGAATTGTCAGAATTTGGCTTATCAGAACTTGATGAATCAGAATTTGAAAAGCCAGTGACTGGTTCTGATGCTTTTTGAGAACCTTGAGATGTGGTATGAACATCAGCTTGCTCCCCCTGAACAGGTGCATTTTTCTTTGGAGCAGTTACCACAGTTTTAATGACATCAGAATTTAACCCATCAGAACTTACAGGATCAGGATTTAGGCCATTAGAATTTACAGAATCAGAATTTATATCTTCATTTTCAAATCTCAGCTGATCATGATCACTGAAATCTTCAAGTCCAGTAACCTTTTTATCATCAAAAGATACATTGATAGATTCCATGACAACCCTTGTTCTTAAATTGTAGAATCTGAAGGCTTTTGTGGAAAGTGGATATCCAACAAAAATTCCTTCATCAGCTTTTAGATCAAATTTTGACAGCTGTTCAGGATGAGTCTTAAGAAAAAAACACTTGCATCCAAATACATGAAAGTATTTCAGATTTGGCTTCTTTTTCTTCACCATCTCATATGGTGTTTTTCCATGCTTGTTTATGAGTGTAGCACTCTATGTAAAATAAGCAGTCTGCACAGCTTCAGCCCAAAAATAGGTTGGTAGCTCTGCTTCATCAAGCATAGTTCGTACATCTTCAATAAGAGTCCTGTTCTTTCTTTTTACAACTCCATTCTACTGTGGAGTTCCAGGTGCAGAAAATTCCTGCTTTATTCCTTGCTCTTTGCAGAACTCTTCCATGATTGAATTCTTGAACTCAGTGCCATTATCACTTCTTATTATTTTAACAGAATCTTTGACTAACTTATCCAGCTGTCTGACATGATCAGTTAGAGTAGATGCAGTTTCATTCTTCTTGTGCAAGAAATACACCCAAGTGTATCTTGTGAACTCATCCACTATAACCATAGTATATTTCTTCTTTGCAATAGACATGACATTCACTGGACCAAATAGATCAACATGCAATAAGTGATAAGGCTCAAGAATTGAGGATTCAATTTTGTTCTTGAATGAAAATTTTCTTTGTTTTGCCTTTTGACATGAGTCACAAAGACCATTAGTAGAAGATATTGATTTTGGCAGTCCTCTCGCAAGATCTTTCTTTACTAGCTCATTTATGTTGTTGAAATTTAAATGAGAGAGTCTCTTGTGCCAATTCCAGCTTTCTTCAATGATCCTCTTCTTAACAGAAAGATTGCAAAACCATCAGAATTTGTTGAAAGTCTGGCTTCATATATGTTACCATGTATATAATCTTTCAGAACCACTTTGCCTGTAGAATTACTTACAACTTCACAGTGTTCTTCAAAGAAATCCACATGATAACCTCTGTCACAGATTTGACTCACACCTAGGAGATTGTGTTTAAGTCCTGAGACAAGAGCTACTGATTCAATTATGACATTCCCAAGGTTGATATTGCCATATCCCAGAGTCTTTTCCATGTTGCCATCTCCATAAGAAACTCCTGGACCAGCTTTCTCCACAAAGTCTGATAGCAGGGCTTTATTTCCAGTCATATGTCCTGAACATCCACTATCCAGAACCAAGATGTTTTTCCAGTTGCCCTACAATCACAAAGACCACTATTGATTAGTTTTAAGGACCCAGACTTGATTGGATCCTTTGGCCTTATTAAGTTTGTTAGCATTTGCAGCGGATTTGGTTTCAGAGTTTATGCTAACATGCTTTTTATCAGACTTTATATCAGACTTTGTATCAGAATTTATACTAGAAGGAATTACACTAACTTTCTTTAAAGAAGGTTTTATTTCATAATAATCACAGTACAAACTATGATATTCCTTACAAGTATAAATAGAATGCCATAAACTACCACAATGAAAACAAGGATTTCGTGGTTTAAACCTAAAAAACTGACTCTTAACTCCTGATTTAGGAGGTAAAGATTTTATATCTTTATTTTTCCTGCAAAAAGAAGCAAAATGGTTAGAGTTTCCACAATTATAGCATTTCTTTCTAGGAGCATTAGGAACATGCATATAATTATTACTTTTATTCACACCTTCCTTTTCATTCCTATTTTTCCTAGCTTCCTTTACCTTGTTGACATTTTTAATCTCTTTCAGCTTATACTTAAGCCGCTTCTTTGTCATTAAGCCAATGTTTACCAAAACTGGTTTATCCTGTTTTAACTTGTCAGAAGTTTACTTTTCTTTGACTTTTGTTTTAGAGTCTTTCATCTCTTCAGAATCAGTCACAACAGTTTTTGTAACAAATTTAACACGATTTACCTTTGGCTTAATTGGCAAAGTCCCTTTCTCACTTTAACCATCTTTATAACCTAACCCCTATTTTCAGTTTCCACTACTTAGAATATTCTGAGTTGTTTTTCCTGAGTTAGTCCAAGTCCTGATGATTTCTCTTTCCTTTTCTAATTCAGATTTTAGACAATCATTCTGTTTAAGTAATTCATTCTTAACATACACAACATTATCTCTCTCTGTCTGAATAGTGTTCATCTTGACTAACTCTTCTTCTAGATAGCTATTTCTGCTTTTGTACTTTAGATTTTCAGATTTTAACCTTTCATTCTCTAAAGTCTGAGCTCTATATCTAATATAAATATTTTTCAGAAATAATCTCAACTCTGTAATATCTTCTGTATCAAAATCAAGAGTTGATATAGGTACCTCTAGTTTAGCAGCATCAGAACTGCTACCAACATTTGTCATTAAGGCATAGTTCACCTCTTCTTCAGATTCTGTAGTGTCTGCCCAATTTTTCTTCTTTGTGATAAGTGCCTGGCCTTTATCACCTTTTCCTTTCTTGCAATCAGGAGAGATGTGGCCTCTTTCACCATAATTGTAGTATTTGACATTTGAGTTGTCTCCTGTGTCAGACTTTCCTCCTTTGCCTTCAGACTTTCTGAACCCTTTCTTATCAGAACTTCCACCTTTCCTGGAAAACTTCTTACCCTTTCTGAATTTCTTGCAGGCTATCTTTGTGATACCCTTCACCATAAGTGCACACAGTTGCATCATCTCTGTATCAACATCCACTTCAGATACATTTTCAGGTTCTGAATCATCATCATCATCAGAATCTGATGACTCTGAATCAGACTGTATGATGAGAGCCTTTCCTTTTGCCTTCCTAGAGATAATTGGCTTTTCTTCAGCCTTTAAAGCAACTGTCTTAGACTTCCCTCCATGCCTCTTCTTTCTTTGCTCCATCTCAAGTTCATGAGTCTTGAGCATCCCATAGATTTCATCAAGAGACATATCACTAAGTTCATAGTTGTTTCTTATTGTAGTAGCTTTCAAATCCCACTTTTCAGGGAGAGCTAGTTGGAATTTCATATTTGAATCTTCTTCATCATATTACTTATCCACTAGTGACAGATCATTCAGCAGCTTTGTGAATCCGTCATATATATCAGTTAGTGACTCATCAGATTTTGAGTCAAAGTGCTCATACTCCTGTGTGAGTATTGTCTTTCTGTTCTTTTTGATGGAATTGGTTCCTTGACATCTCACTTCCAATGCATCCCAGATTTCTTTTGCAGTCTTGCATGCAATCACCCTGTTTGACATGACATTATCAAGTGCACTATGAAGCAAATGTCTTACTTTTGCATCCTTGCCTAGTGAAGAGATGTCTTCAGTGGTGTATTCTATCTTTTCTTTGGGAATCATCCATTGTGGCTCATTCCCAACTGCAATAGAAAGCTTTGTGGGCTTGTGTTGACCATCATAAATTCTGTCTAAATATTCTGGATCTGTAGCTTCCAGAAACATGGTCATCTTCACACTCCATACAGGGTAGGGCTGCACAAAGGTCAAAAACCGGACCGGACCGGATCGATCCGGACCAGACCGAAGACCGGATTTTTTCAGAATTAAGGATCGAGGACCGGACCGGATCGATCCGGACCAGACCGAAGACCGGATTTTTTCAGAATTAAGGATCGAGGACCGGACCGGCTTTATCCGGTCTTGAGACCGGACCGGACCGAAAAAACCCGGATTGGACCGGGACCGGACCGGTTTGGACCGGTTTAATTAATATTTATATAAAAAATTTATTTATAATTTTATTTTATTTTATTTCAAATTTATATACATTAAAAATTTTGTTACTTGGTATGTCAATAAAAATTTAAAAGTAAGTACATATTTTATTATTTTAAAAGTAAATATAAAATCTTAAGAGTATGAATATCAATATTTTATTACATGAATTACGAAATTTAGTAATTTAAAGTGTAGTATCGATCTATTTTATTATATGAATTTATTATCTATTAACTTGGATCAATAAAATATGATATTGGTGAATATTTAATATTTATATATGATCTTATAAGACATAGATTAAAGATAAAATAATTATATATATGAATTCAGGTCCATTCAGGTCTGGATCGGATTTTTTTCAGGTCTTGGACCGGACCGGACCGAAGACCAGATTTTTTCAATTATAAGGGGGTCCGGTCCAGGTCTTGGACCGTTAGACCCGGTCCGGTCCGGATTTCAGGTCCAGACCGGAATGCTGTGCAGCCCTAATACAGGGTACTCAGACACCCTGAGTAAAGGAACCCTGATGGTTTCATATCTACTGGTGTTTTGAATGGGTTGAACCTTTGCAGGTTCTTGGAGGTCTGATATTTTTGCTTGTTCAGACATGATTGATTGTTTGTTTGGATCTTAACTGTTTGTAAGCTTAACAGATTGGCTCTGATACCACTTATTAGGCCTCAATGATACTATAGAAGGGGGTTGAATATAGTATCTATAATCAATTCGATTATGAACATAAGTATGTAACAGAAAACAAGTTTATTCAATATATCAAACTCTGCTACAGTAGGTTTAATCTACTCTCTCAGTGATGTATGATATCATTAAGAGCTGTTAGGGTTACAATGAATAATATTCTCGATAATGATGACACTTATAGTTTAAACCCTAATTTGTGTTTATATAATACACAGTTACAAGATAACTACCAATTGATATGATAATGATTCTGTTTCCTAGAATATATCAATCAGAGATTATCTACTGCAGTCCTATAGCTGTCCAATTCTTCATGCATATCTTTACTTGTTTAATCCAGATCCTCTCCTGTAAATCAGCCGCTTTTCATCCCTGAAGTGTATCCGCACTTAAGTCCTGATATAAGTTCTGACGCCTTAAGTTCTGATAACTTCCTGTCTTTAGTAAGTTCTGATTTCCAGTTAAGTTTTGATATTCTGATAATAAGTTCTGAAACTAAACAAATCAGATTAGACATGACATCACAAATATATCTAATAGTATGGTATAATAAGAATGGTTCTCTATAATCTTAAGTTGAACTAGAGACATGGGTTGTACTGATTAATATTACCTGAGGTGATGAAGTGGTGAATTTAGAAAGTGGCAATGGATTGGTATATTTGAGGATTGATTGTTGGTTATTTGATTGATTGTTGGTGTCGGCTTGAGCCCGACTGGTAGTCAATAATATAAAGAAGATGCTGCCCAAATTTTCTGAAATTACCCTACTTTTAAAGATAGAAGTATACTTCCGTGTGTTATTGATATTCATGTTGATACTCCAAATAATTGTGATCTCGGCTCTTGGAAAAGGTTGTAACAGCCAATCCGACTATATATAACTGGCCTTTGATTTCATTTAGCTAGTCATCACTTGGTGTAATTGATCAATTAATTGAGTTAATTGATTAATTTTACCAATTAATGATCAGATAGATGGAAATCAATTCCAATTAGATTAATTCAAATTTTGATGTGACTTTCAAACCCGAAATCAAAATAATGAGAAATTTGGAGGAAGTAAGGACACCAGTAGAATTCAGGAATTGCTGCAAGTGTGTGAGACTTTACCTGGATGAATATGCCCTTTATAATGGACAAGAGAAATAAAAAGTTATTTGAATGGACAAGTAAGAGAAATGTTCTCAAAAACTAAAGATTTAAAATAGAGCAAAGAGAAGGAAGGAAGGAAAGAAAGAAGGGAGATGGAATAAAGAAGAGATTAATAACTACACCAATACGGATTTTATTAGTCAATCAAAAAGATTTTATCATCTGTAATAAAGTTTTATTAAAGGTCGTCTTGTTTCCAAATTATTTTGATAATCATACAATAAATGATTTATCAAGTAATTCTGGTTTGGATAAAATGTGAGATATAGTTTTAATTCAGTTTTTGATTAATGTTGATACTTAGGTTGTTGTTAAATATCGAAAGTGGTATTAATATAGATAATTGATGTTTACTTCAGAATGGGATGTTGTGAGCATCAAAGTTTGTATTGATATCTAATTTGATATGACATCAAAATGAGTATTAATGTCAAGAGTTCGGTTTTGAATAAGCTATGATAATGAAGAACAGAAATAGGAAAGAAAATGGGATCAAAAGGATGATAAAGAAACTTTATAAGATGCCAGGATATAGGTAAGATATGGGTAATGTGGGACATGAGTAAAATGAAGAGTTTGAGGAAAATTTGTAAATTGAGATATGGAATGCATCTCAGAAATACGATTGAGTACCGAGGGCTGAAAGAAAATATCTAGTGACGAGACGTGAAGACAAAATGGGGAAAAATGTAAGTGAATGTTATACCTACCCAAGAATTGGGACAGAGCACCAAAGGCTAGATGGATTATTATAACCGTTGACTTTCAAAAATAAAGATAGATATATTTTGTCAGGAGATGTCATAATGAAGTCACTTGGGAACCAAAGGTGAGAAAAACATGAATTGCATCATTATTGATAGGTTATTCCAAACCTAATCATTTTCTTTAATTAATAAACAGTTCATCCAATAAGTGGGTTAGTTGTTGCTTGAGGAAATGATGGCATGTCATCAGATCCGGAAATTTATAGTAAATGATCAATATTGTTTGATATGAGATTTGACAGGAGTATTCAGAATACGATGAATTATGTCAAATCAGAATAATATATACCACTCCTAGATGAACGGGCATTAAGTAATGCAGAACTAAAAGATAAGAATTTAACTACGATAACTCAACGGATTCAAGCTACTCCGAGAATATGATACAAGACATAGATGTCAAAGAAGACTTTCAGATAGTATGGCACAAAGAAAGAATAAACATTATATGTGACTAGATGTAACACCCCCAGATCCGGGGTCAGGGATCCGGGTCGTCACGGTCTTTCTTTCCATAATTATCACTTAACTTAATTAATAATAAACAACCTCATGCTGTGACCCCACACTAACACACACCACCACACGTCATAGTCTCAGAGATGAAATTGAAATAAGTACAAGTCCTTGAATCCACAATTAAAATTTATTACAACCCAAAATGATTACTTGATAAGTTTACAGTTAATTACCATTATCTTCCACAAGTTATAATTATACATAATTGATTCTCAAAAGTAGAATGTCTGATCTACAGATAGATCTACCTCTGCAGCTATAGCAGCTATGATCTCAACGGGAAGGCGCGGGGCGCTTCCCACGCTCTTGCGCTGGGTCTGCTTGAGCCTGACCATCTTTCCTAACTGTTGTTGTGTGATGAAGAAATGAAGCAAGAGTGAGAATTACAGCTCGCAAGATAATATATAGTGTAAACAATAACGCAAGAATCTAAATGGATAACTTGCTGGAAACCTTTATCAGGTGAAAGATAATTACTTACTGGATATAAGCAAAAACAAGGGATGAAGATATCAAATACTTCACTATACTTATATCATTTATAAGGCTACTTGAACTACCACTGTTCAAAGTATTATAGGTTTAAAAAGGTCATCCCATAGATGAGACCACAAGTTAAGACTTGAATAAATTCAATCTTTAAAATATTATTGAATGAAATAAAGTTACGAGATGCTTTATTTAGTCCCGATATATATATCCACATATATATCTCTTAAACATTTCCTGGAACCTCTGTTATGTAAGGTATGAACAGAGTTTGAAACATCCAATGAATTTTGGAAAGGAAAAGAATTTTGTAATAAACCCGATATCTTGCTGATCAGGCAAAGATACCAATAAGTAACCTTTTCTACTAGTAGATGGATGAATCCCCCACCGGTCATCACCCTGGCCTCATAAGGACCTTGTGCTGGACCGCCACCCGGCCTCTTACGCGTTGATGGACTGCCACCCAGCCACTTACACTTTGATAGACCGTACCCCGGCCTGTCGCTTATGCCGACTCAATTAGATGGACTTACTTCCCGAACGTTGGGCAAATAATCAATTCACTTGTTTTCTCAAAACAGCAACCACGTTGCGAATATAAAATACACCACAGAGCTGGATCCCCCAGGTTTTGAGCGAGTATTTAAATCCCCTTTGAAAGGAAGATCTTAAATATAAAAATGAGTTTTGGGGTCCACTCTAACTTTAAAAATCATTTTGAAGACTCGATAACATTTTTAAGAATGTTTGGAGTACTGCTGATTTATTAAAATAAATCAGTCCCGATATATTAGAAATATCTGAATATTATTATTTAAATAATATTCTCATAAAGATAATCCTTATAAAAAGAATCGAAGTAGAAGTTTTAAAACTCATACTTGAATGAATATTAAATAATCAAAGATATACTTATACGAAAGTACTATCTTTATTTGAATAATCGAAAATAAGTTTGATTATCGAAACATTATTCTTTAATAAAATAAAGAATATTATTAAATAATAAACGGAGTCATAATACCTCGAATGGATATTATAAATAATATTCATTAAATAAAATAACGGAGTCATACATCCTCAAATGAATATCCAATTAATAATCATTAAATGTAATAAACATAGTCATAAGTCCTCGAATGAATATTCAAATAATATTCATTAAATAAAATAAAGTTATCGAATAAACCTTATTCGATTAATAGTTTTGAAAACTATATCCATATATATATAAATATATATATATATAATATACTCGGGAACATCGACTCCCAGTTTTGAAATATGTTCACCTTTTGATCCCCTATACTAAGGGTAAACTCAAATACCGCTTATCTCTAGCGTAGGTATTATGCAACTATAAGCATTTGAACCAACAGATATATAAATCAAGAATATGAAACAGGCATGCATATATATATATATATACCATATCACATGCTACAATATATCGCAAGAATTTGCTAATAACAAATATGCATTTATCGCAAGATCATGCATATACACATATACATCACAACAACAGTTATACGGGTAGAAAACTTGCCTGAGCGACTGAGGGTTACAAATGGCTCGGGACGAGTCTGGTAACCTATAAACAACATGTGAGTTGGAATTAAACCAAAGTCACTTGTAAATCTATACTTTAACCAAATTAGACTCTAACGCTCGCTTTACGCTTACTGATTCTCTTAAGTAACTCGAGTACCCTCGGCTCCACCATTTTTAATAATTTAACCATTACGAGTTTTAAGGCGATTCCTTCGCGAGTGTCTTACCAACTGCCTAACACACTTAACATAATTGTTTCATACACTAATTAACCCTTTTTAGGTCTTTAACCTATGTTTCAAAGTAAGGCGAGGGGTAATGTTTTGTTCGCGAAACGTCGTTACTTAAAACGGCCGTTTCTCCTAAACCGTACATCGGAATCAAACGAACCACATATCAAAACGAAGCTCGTAACATGAACTATCTAAACATGGCAATGGTCAAAACCTAGCAGGGAGTTCTCGGGTCCTAATTTTATGAACAAAAGCAGTCTAAAGTAAATCAGACATTACGACGACTATATTTACGCGATTTCCCAATTTTATACCATTCCAATTCAACCACCAATCAATCCCAATCCATTCATACAACCAAAATCCATCCTCACTACATCATAACAGCCCCAATCAACTCAACATTACAATTTATACTTATTCTTAAACTTGAATTTAAACTATACTTAAGTCCTTTAACCAAACCATAAGATTTCAATATTCAATTCACCACCATTCCAACCCAAACTCTAAACAAACAAGCATTAAGATACTCTATTACCATAAATATCAAAATCATCCTAATATACAAAGTAAAGCTAGGGTTTGGAGATGATATACCTTCCTTGAAGTGATGTGAATAGCTAGGAAGCCTTAAGAAGCCTTGAGATGTCTTTAGGATGCTTGGATCTTAAAGGAAAAACAAGAAAAATCAAGTTAAAAACCTTGAAATCACTATTCATTGTCTTCTTCATTGATTTCTTGGAGAAGGTTGAGAATGAATTGGAAGCTTAAACTTATAGGATAGCCATAACTATGCATAAGGAGTACTAGAGAATTATCTTACCAATTTAGGAAGCTTGGAACTTGGATTTTGAAAATTTTCTTCTTAAAAATGGAAAAAGCCGAGAGCAAGCTTCTTGGTGAAGAGAAATAAAATTTTTGTTTTGATGAAATGATTTGTTTTGGCTTGGTGGATGTAGTTTTGTTTGGATTTTTGGTTAATTACCTTATTAACCTTGTCTTTGTGTGGTTATAAACCAACCACATCTCCTCCCTCCATATGTCATGCTTACATCACCTTATTGTGTCATCATCTCTTACTTGCCCTCTCCTTATTGGTTGGATGACCTCATCATCCCTAACCTCCTTGATTAACTTCCTAATTGTTTGCCTAATGACCGCTGATATGTTATACGGTTCGCTTAACTTTCGTTTTCGTTTATCGTTTGAGGGATCATACCCGGGATCTTATTACTTGGGTTTCCTTAACCTTTCTCAATACATTATAATCCTTTTATGATCCTTTCTTATAATCCTTTTATTTAATTCCTTTTTATCCTGTTACCTTATACTCAATTCTTTCCGTATCTAGTGGATTTCCGGGAAAAATCAAAGTGTTCGGAATTGGATTCTGAAGATCTTTACATACACTTATATACCATATAGTGTACTAATAAAATCTCAGAATATCCATAACTGAACCCCCTACATAGTGTGGCATGAAAAGTTTTCTCCTTCAGCAAAAACACTATTCATAAGGGTTACAAAAAGTTCAAAATTTTGGGGGTTATTACAGTCTCCCCTCCTTAAAAGGATTCCGTCCCGGAATCAAATAGAAAACAAATGGGGGTACTTCTCTAGCATTGCGCTCTCTAGTTCCCAAGTTGATTCTTCCACATTATGATTCTGCCATAGCACTCTGACTAGCTTGATCACTTTGTTCCGAAGCACCTGCTCCTTCTTATCTATAATCCTTACTGGCTTCTCCACGTAAGTCAGATCTGGTTGAATATCCACCTGCTCGTACTCCACTATGTGTCTGGCATCCCGATGATACTTCCTTAGCATTGACACATGGAACACATTATGAACTTGTTGCAAGTTAGGGGGTAAGGCTAGCTCGTAAGCTAACTTTCCAATCCGTCTTAATATTTTAAAAGGTCCAATGTACCTTGGGCTTAGTTTTCCTTTCTTTCCAAATCTCATTAATCCCTTCCAAGGGGATACCTTCAGCATTACTAAGTCCCCTACTTCATATTCCTTGTCCTTCCGGGCTAGGTCTGCATATTTCTTCTGTCTGTCTTGGGCTGCTACAAGCCGCCCTCTGATAAGATCCACTATGTCTTTGGTCCTTTGGACCACTTCGGGTCCGAGCATCTTCCGCTCCCCTACTTCATCCCAGTATAAGGGCGATCGACACCTTATTCCGTACAGGGCCTCATAAGGCGGCATTCTGATGCTAGCATGAAAGCTATTGTTATAAGAAAACTCGATCAACGGCAAGTGATCATCCCAACTTCCTTTAAAGTCTATTGCACAGACTGTCAACATATCCTCTAGTATCTGGATGGTCCTTTCACTCTACCCATCCTTCTGGGGATGGTACGCGGTACTCATATTTAACTTGGTCCCTGCACATTCTTGAAAGCTCCTCCAAAATCTGGAGTTGAATCTGGGGTCTCGGTCTGAGACAATGGATGCTGGGACTCCATGTCGCGTCACTATTTCCTTAAGGTAAATGTCCACCAGTCTATCGACTGTGTATCTCTCATTGATAGGAATGAAATGAGCTGACTTTGTCAGTCGGTCTATGATTACCCATATGGCGTCATGATTGGCTTTCGTCCTTGGCAAGCCTACAACAAAATCCATCGCTATCTGTTCCCATTTCCACTTGGGAATCTCCAGGGGTCGTAAAAGTCCACTGGGTCTCTGGTGCTCTGCCTTTACTCTTTCGCAAGTCAAACATTTGCTTACCCATTCTGCTACGTCCCTCTTGATGTTGGGCCACCAGTAATATTCCTTCAAATCCCTATACATCTTGGTACTTCCCGGGTGAATGGAATACCTTGAACTATGGCTTACATCCAAAATCTCATCTTTAAGCTCTTGAACGTTCGGAACCCAAATCCGGTAGGAGTACCTCATTATCCCTTTATCATCTTTCTCAGTATGGATCTCTTCTCCAGTCATTGACTCTCTTCCCTCATTCATCATTCTTTCTTGGCACAATCTAATCTTTTCTAATAACTATGGTTGCATTAATATCTCAAACAACTTTTCAGTTCCGAATCCGGTTACCTTTACTTCTATTTCTATTCTTTCGAAATCCCTGATTAATTCCTCCGAAGTCATTATCATTCTGAGCCTTTCCTTTCTACTGAGGGCGTCATCCACCACATTAGCTTTCCCCGGATGATATAGAATCTCACAATCATAGTCCTTGATTAGTTCTAACCATCTCCTATGGCGCATGTTGAGCTCTTTCTGCGTAAATATGTACTTGAGGCTCTTATGGTCTGTGAAGATCTCGCACTTCTCTCCATACAAGTAGTGTCTCCAAATTTTTAAGGCAAAAACTATAGCCGCAAGCTCAAGGTCATGGGTAGGATATCTAATCTCGTATTCCTTAAGTTGTCTCGACGCATACGCAATCACTTTACCTTGCTGCATAAGCACACACCCTAATCCTTTGTGCGACGCGTCACTATATATCACAAAATCTCCTTTTCCGTCTGGCAATGCCAACACCGGGGCCGTTACCAACCTTTTCTTTAATTCCTGAAAACTGTTCTCATATTTCTCCGTCTATTCAAATTTCTCTGTCTTACGAGTAAGTCGTGTCAAAGGGGCTGCGATCTTCGCAAAGTCCTGCACAAATCTACGATAGTAGCCGGCTAATCCTATGAAACTCCTTACCTCTGTGGGTGTGGTTGGCCTTTCCCAATTTGAGACCGCCTCTATCTTGGAGGGGTCGACCAATACTCCTTCTTTATTGATCACATGTCCTAAAAACTGTACTTCATTCCGCCAGAATTCACACTTCGAGAATTTGGCATATAACTGTTCCTCTCTGAGGATTCCTAGAGCTATCCTCAAATGCTCTGCATGTTCTGCCTCAGTCCTTGAGTAGATCAAAATATCATCGATAAAAACTATCACACACTTGTCCAAGTACTTCTTAAATACTCTATTCATTAAATCCATGAAAGCCGCTGGGGCGTTGGTTAATCCAAAGGACATTACCAAGAACTCAAAATGCCCATACCTGGTACGGAACGCTGTCTTGGGGATATCTTCGGGTTTAATCTTTAGTTGGTGATATCCAGTCCTCAGGTCAATCTTGGAAAAATAAACAGCATCCTTTAGCTGGTCGAACAGATCGTCTATTCTAGGTAACGGGTACCTGTTCTTTATGGTTAGCTTGTTCAACTCTCGATAGTCGATGCACAGCCTCATGCTCCCATCTTTCTTCTTAACAAATAAAACTGGTGCTCCCCACGGAGACACACTGGGTCTTATCATACCCTTATCCAAGAGTTCCTGCAATTGGATAGCTAATTCCTTCATTTCTAACGGGGCCAACCGGTAAGGTGCTTTTGAAACTGGCGCCGTCCCTGGGGCCAACTCAATAGCAAATTCAATCACTCTATCGGGTGGTAATCCCGGAAGGTCTTGTGGGAATACATCTTCAAATTCGTTGACTACTGGAATATCTTATAAGTTGGGCACCTCCTTTTACGTGTCCACCACATAGGCTAGGTAAGCCTCATTTCCTTTTCGTAGCATCCTTCTGGCCTGGGCCATAGTCAAAAATTTCTGCGTCTGCCTCTTTCCTTTAAATATAACTTCTTTCTTTCCAGGGATATTTAACTTAACTTTCTTCCCCTTACAGTCTATCTGAGCATCATTGCTAGATAGCCAGTCCATTCCCAAAATTACATCAAACTCCCCTAATTTAAAAGGAATCAGATCAACACTAAAAGATTGCTCCCCTATGCCTAACTTACAGGCGGGATGAATCTGGTTAACAGGAATAATTTCATGATTGGCTATTTCTACTTGCAAGGGTTCTATCAAGGGTTCAGCCTTAAGTCTTAACTTACGCGCAAAGTCCCTTGATATAAAAGATTTAGTTGCTCCTGAATCAAATAAAACGTTTGTATTGACTGAATTTAGAGAAAGGGTACCTGCTATCACATCTGAATCTTTCATAGCATCCTGGATTGACATGTTGAAAGTCCTTGCAGTAGGTGGCTTATTAGAAGCAGCCCTGCTTGCTCCAGAAGCTGTTGGTTTATCCATTGGGCATTCCCTCTTCCAATGACCCGGGCGTCCACACTGATGACAAGTGGTGGTTGGGCGGGTAATGGGGGTTGGCGAAGTGCACTTGTCCGAATAGTGACCCTCTCGACCACACTTGAAGCAGATTACGGGCTTTCCTTTACACTCCCTAGAATGCATGTAACACCCCCAAATCCGGGGTCGGGGATCCGGGTTGTCACGAGTTCCATTTCCCTTAATAACACCCAATCTTAATAATAAATCAACTACTCTGTACTGTGACCACACAATAAACACACACACCACACGTTATAGTCTCAGAGATGAACATCCAAAAATAATCACAAGTCATTTTATTCCACAATTATATGTCAATACACCCTAAAAAGGTTTCTGAATAAATTTACATTTCTTTGCCATTATTACAATTCATAGTTATACATAAGTCTGGTACATCATAAGTTGAAAACCTAGCCTATTGGTAGTTCCTACCTCAGCTACAGCGACATCCACGCCTACAGGAAACTGCGGAATGTTTCCTATCTGCCTGCGAATTGGGAGCTTAGTCCTGTTCATCTTTTCTATCTGTTGTTGTGTGATGAAAGAAGAAAGCAAGGGTGAGCAACAAGCCCACCAAAATAATATGTATAATGATTAACAATATGAGCCTTCTCATAGAACTCATGAAAGTCTTGGTCAAAAGAAATGAACCAAGTTTGATATCTTAATGCGATGAAGTCGCAAAATATTCAGTATATATACATATATACTTTTCAAAATATTGGAAGTCCTCTTCCATGCATAATATACACAAAGTCCCAGTGTATAACTGTATAAAAAAATATCGTTGCAAGGTGATCTCATATATCTAACCTTGTCTCAACGTTTTTCTAAAAATCTTTGTCATTCATAAGACAATTATTAATTAGATATAAGTTTAAAAGATGAAGTTACCAAATACTTCACTACACTTATATCATTTATAAACCTACTTGAACTACCATTGTTCAAAGTATAATGAGCTTTCAACAGTTCATCACATAGATGAGACTACAAGACAAGATTTGAATAGATTAAATCTTTAAAATATTATTAAAGGAAATGAAGTTATGACATACTTCATTAAGTTCTGATATATATATATATATATCCACATATACATCTTCCTTTATACATTTCCTGAAAACCTCTGTCATGTAAAGTATGAACAGAATTGCAATATCCAATAAGTTTGGAAAGGAAAAGAATTTTGGCATAAACCAGATATCTTGCTGATCAGGCAAAGATACCCATAAGTAACCTTTTCTACTAGTAGATGGATGAATTCCCCACTGGTCATCACCCTGGTCGTAATAGGACCTTATGCTGGACTGCCACTCAGCCACTTATGCATTTGATGGACTCCCACTGAGCCACTTACACTATCATGGACGCCCACTGAGCCCATGTTGCTTATGCCGACTCAATAGATGGACTTACTTCCCGAACGTTAGGTAAGTAATCAATTCATTTACCAAAACTGCAACCGTGTTGCGAATATAAAATACACCACAGGGCCGGATCCCTCAGGTTTTGAGCGAGTATTTAAATCCCCTTAAAAAGGAAGATCTTAAATATAAAAATGAGTTTTGGGATCCGCTCTAACTTTTAAAAATCATTTTGAAAACTCGAAAACACTTTAAAGAGTGTTTGGAGTAAAGCTGATTTAATGAAGTAAATCAGTCCCCAGAATATTTAGAAAATGACTGAATATTATTATTTAAATAATATTCCCATAAAGAATAATCTTTATAAAAATAATTGAAGTAGAAGTATTAAAACTTATACTTGAAACGAGTATTAAATAACCAAAGATATACTTATATGAAAGTACTATCTTTATTTGAATAATCGAAAATAAGTTTGATTATTGACACCTTATTCTTTAATAAAATAAAGAATATATCTCAGCAAATAATCGGAGTCATAGATCCTCAAATGAATATTCAAATAATATTCATTAAATAATATAAACTGAGTCATAAGCCCTCGAATGAATATTCAAATAATATTCAATAAATAATATAAAAGAGTCATAAGCCCTCGAATGAATATTCAAATAATATTCAAATAATAAAATAAAAGGAGTCATAAGTCCTCGAATGAATATTCAAAATAATATTCATTTAATATAAAGGAGTCATACGCCTTCGAATAATATTCGAAATAATATTCAATAATAAAATAAAGTTAAAGTTATCGAATAAACCTTATTCGATTAATAGTTTTGAAAACTATGACCATATATATATATAAGTATATATATATATATATATTTATCCATATATACAAAATCTACTCGGGATCCTCGACTCCCGGTTTTAGAAAATATTTTCACCTTTGGGTCCCTGTACTAAGGGTATATGCAAATTACCGCTATCCTCTAGCATAGGTATTATCAACTGAATCAACAGATATATATGGAAAGAATACGAAACAGACATGCATATATATATACCATAGCAGCATGCTTCAATATATTGCAACATTTGCTAATTAACCAACATGCATCTATCGCAAGATAATGCATATACATATATTCATCACAACAACAGTTATAACGGGTAGAAAACTTGCCTGAGCGACTTGGGTTGATAAAAGGCTCGGGACGAGTTTGGTGACCTATAAACAACAAGTAAGTTGGAATTAAACCAAAGTCACTTGTAAATCTATACTTTAACTAACTTAGACTCTAACGCTTATTTTGCGCTTACTGATTCACTTAAGTCACTCGAGTACCCTCGGCTCCACCATTTTTAATAATTTAACCTTTACGAGTTTTAAGACAATTCCTTCGCGAGTGTCTTACCAACTGCCTAACACACTTACCATAAATGTTTCATACTTCTATTAGTCCTTTTTGGTCTTTAACCTATGTTTCAAAGTAAGGCGAGGGGAAAAGTTTCGTTCGCGAAACGCCGTTACTTGAAACGGTCGTTTCTCCTAAACCGTGCATCGGAATCGAACGAACTACATATCAAAACGAAGCTCGTAACATGAGCTATCTAGAAATGGCAATGGTCATAATCTAGCAGGGGGTCCTCGGGTCCTAATGTTATGCACAAAAGCAGTCCAAAGAAAATCGGACGTTACGACGACTATGTTTACGCGATTTCCCAATTTTAAACCATTCAAAACCAACCACAAACCAACCTCAAATCCAACATACAACCAACATCCATCCTTACCACATCATAACAACCCCAACCAATTCAATTTTAACATTCATAGTTATTCCTAAGCTTGAATTTAACTATACTACATTCTTTCAACCAAAACAACAAGATTTACCAATCCGATTCAATACCATTTCAATCCCAAACTCTAAATCACAAACACTAAGCTACAATATCACCCTACTAATCAAAATCATCTTATAATACATAGGAATATAGGGTTTGGAGATGATATACCTTCCTCGAAGTGGTGGGAGGAGCTAGGAAGCCTTAAGAAGCTTTGAGAAGTCTTAGGAATGCTTGGATCTTCAAGGAAATTAAGAAAAATTTCAAGTTAAAAACTTGAAAACACTATTCATAGTCTTCTTCTTTGATTAAATGAAGAAGATTGAGAAGGAATTAATGGCTTAAACTCATGATATAGCCCTAACTAAGCATAAAGATGATTAGGGAATTATCTTACCAATTTAGGAGGCTTGGATCTTGAGTTTTGAATTTCTTCCCCTTTTGAAATAGTAAAAGCCGAGAGCAAGCTTGCTTGGAATGAGAGAATTGATTTTTTTTTGTGTTTTGATGAAATGATTTGCTTGGCTTGGTTGATTTGATTTTATTTTAGGTTAATTACCTAATTAACCTTGATTTTGTGTGGTTATAATTCAACCACACTTCCTTCCCTCCTATGTCATGCTTGCATCACTTTGTGATGTCATCACCCTTCCTTTGTCCTCTTTCTATTGGTTGGATGACATCATCCCCACTAATCCCTTTGATTAGCTTTTAATTGTTTGCCTAATGACCGCTGATCTGTTATACGGTTCACTTAACTTTCGTTCTCGTTTATCATTTGAAAGATCATACCCCGGATCTTATTACTTAGGTGCCCTTAACCTTTCTCAATACATTATATTCCTTTTTATGATCCTCTATTATAATACTTTAATTTAAATCCTTTTATCCTGTTACCTTATACTCAATTCTTTCCGTATCTATTGGATTTCCGGGAAAAATCAAAGTGTTCGGATTTGGATTCTGACGATCTTTACATACACTTATATCCCATATAAAGTACTAATAAAATCTCAGAATATCCATATCAGAACCCCTACATAGTGTGGCATGAAAAGTTTTCTCATTCAGCATAGTCTGCAAAATCACTATTCATAAAGGTTTCAAAAATTTCCAAAAATTGGGGTTATTACAGTCTCCCCTCCTTAAAAGGATTCCGTCCCGGAATCAGATAAAAAAATGAATAGGGATACTCTCTTAGCATTGCGCTTTCTAACTCTCGAGTAAATTTTCCCACATTGTGGTCCTACCACCAAACTCTGCCTAGTTTGATAACCCTTCTCCTAGCACTTGTTCCTTTTCACTCTATAACCCTTCCTGGTTGCTCCATATAGGTTACGTCGGGTTGCATGTCTATGCGCTCATATGCCCCTATTTATCTGGCACCCGAATTACACTTTCTTAACATTGATACCTAGAACACGTTATGAACTTGTTGCAGGTTCGGGGGTAAGGCTAGCTCGTAAGCCAACTTCCCAATCCGTCTTAGTATCTCAAAAGGTCCAATGTATCTTGGGCTTAGTTTTCCTATCTTTCCAAATCTCATTAACCCCTTCCAAGGGAATACCTATAACAACACTAGGTCCCCTACTTCCTATTCCTTGTCCTTTCATGTCAAATCGACATACTTCTTATGTCCATCTTGGGCTACTACCAGCCACCCTCTGATTAGATCTATTATATCCTTGGTCCTTTGGACTACTGCGGGTCCGAGCATCTTGCGCTCTACAACTTCATCCTAACATAAGGGAGATCGACATTGTCTTCCCTCAAGGATCTCATAAGGCGACATCTCGATAATGACATATGATCTATTGTCGTAAGAAAACTCAATCCTTGTTAAGTGATCATTCCAATTTCTTTCAAGTCTATTGCACAGATTTTTATTATAGCTTTTGCTTCTCAATACCCATTCTTTTCCAGTTCGTAATCGCTATCACCTTCCGTTCCTAATATTATACTGGTTATACCTTTGGCTCGTTAGCGTTCTATAACCTTTTAATAACCACGTCAACCTTAGTATCACGAATGTGTTTCCATTCCGAATACCACCACAATTTTACTACTCCTTTTTCAGCTGTTTCTATTATCGAAAGCTTCATCCTTCATATAGAAGTAAAAGAATTTATTGAGAGATCACTATGATCATGAACACTTGTTATATCGCATAGTTAGTACAGAAGGTGGCCAGCCTTTAGTACTTGACAAGCAATTAAACAATACCTAGTATCCTACTAGGCTTCTATCACACTGATAGATAGTCATTCGGCAATACCTCCCCTTCTGGAAGGGTTGTTCTTCTCAGCTTATACAAAATGAAAAGAAGAGAAAAGAACAAACTGAAGAGAATTGTATATACGTAAAAAAATAATAATTTATTGCCATAAAATATCTGGCTTGGAATCTACCTCTGAACTATAGAGGTATTTCATAGGAGAACAAAACATATATGTATTTATATCAACATCAAGTATTATAGCATCGTATTTCACATGCCTAAATATTTTCGCTATTCCATCCATCATTCTATGGACTCATGCTCTTCCTCGAGTTTATACACAATCACATTTGAAACTCCCTCGATATCGAAAATCGAATCTGGGATCTCATTCTAGACATCATCGTTACTAGAATTCTATGCTTGCATCGCAACCTTCCTCGTATAGTAATACGACTCTCTATTGATAAGAAGGAATAGATATTTAATATGTAAATAATCGACCTAGTTTTTCTATCAAAGATAACTTATACGTCAACACGACCCGATTAGTGGTACTCAATCTCAACATCCATTCTAATACAACTCTCATGGTTATAATCAGCTAATTACTCACAGAATCATTGCTGCATTACTATGGTCCACCACTGACCTACTGTCGTCATTCACTTTCCATGAAATCTCAATATCTAACCATACAGAGTCCATACATGTCGTATAGAATTCTTCTAAGGAGTTAACATAATCACCATTCATAATTCATGAAGAACACTCCAAATTCTGACGTACTTTTATGACATGAAGCAGATAAAATTGTAGAAGAGTTTCAATCAAAGCAACGATAGCAGGTTAATACCATTCTTAATCATATGCCTTAAATAGAAGACTTAACTCAAAGGTTCGTCTAGTCCTTTTTGAAACATGGTCTTGGCTTATCTCAAGATAGTACCTTCTGAGATAGATAGCCCGCTCATGACGATTACACGAATTAAACCTTTACCAACTACTATTACGGTTGGGTATTGCACAGTCATCAGAAGGAATGTCAATCTTCCAAACCATAATACAACCTTTACGGCTTCAACCATCATCACTGTATTCCTTTGGCACAAGCGCCTATAATTATCCTCTTACCTTTAAAGTGTCGGCCACCTCTTTGGCCTTTCCTGATAGTAAAATTTCCTTACAGTCAATGTCGTTTTAACCACCTCCAAATAAATTTTCTACCTTATTTCAATCACAGCTTATGTGAAGATGTTTTCCTTAAAATCTGATGAGTAAAAAAAAAAATATTACCATTTTTCCATAAGTTATTGCCTCAGTCTTTAGAGGTTAATCACTATCACGACTGACTCTCAATCATAATTAGAACATCTTTTTATCTTAAGTCCTAATTGCCCTGAACAATTTCGACCATTACTGGTTCGATCCATACTTTCTCGTGGTTTAACACGTGCCCCACTTGGCATCATTATAATTACGTCATATTTCCTTTATCAACATTTCTATTCTTGAGAATTTTGAATATTACCTTTCTCCTTGTAAAACCTCTAGGGTTATCCTTGAATCGTTCCTCCTGTATTCCCTAGATACAGGGCATATCAAGATACCATTTATTAATACCAGAATCATTGTTTATATACTTCTGAAAAAAATTTCTCCACTGATTCTTAAAGGTTGTTATTACCTTAATCCTTTCCAATTCATACTGTCAAAACTCATACTATCCCTATTAAGGGTGAAATGCCAACTTTATGCATTCCCCTAGGATTCGTTTTAAGTTACCGATGTTCTATCCTTAATTCCACCTTTAAAAAGGGACATGCATCCTTCCATGGATAAATCAAGTCATATATCCCTGATAAGGATGTCTTATTCAATCATTCCCACCTCGATAGTCTATACCTAACTTCATAATAGCATCCTTATTCAAATTGAGGTCAATCCATATGGCCTCCAAAAGATAACAATGGTCATCCGCTTTTCTTTCCTGATTTGGTAATGATAACATGGATGTTCTGGAAGATATTGGTCATGTTCAACATGAACTTCTTCTTAATAATTCCTTATTTACTTTTGTTGTTTATCTCAACAGTCACCTCAATGTTGGGATATCTTTCATACCTGGCATCTCCCTTTCTGGGTATCATGCCACCGGTCTTACACTTCACCTTCTTGAAGGTCACTTCCTTCATCCAATTTTCTTAATTTCTTACTTTCTTGTGTCCTCAGTCTATCCGCGTCTCATTATTTATCCTTCAAACTATCTCAAGGTTTCCTCAAATCCTCCCAACTTACAGGGGGTAAACTATATGTATCTCTTATGCCTTCAACCATCAACTTTAACTCATGGTGAATCACCCTCATCCTGACGATTACATGCTTTTTTATTTCTATTGCTATGAGTCTTTAGGGTTTCCTCATACCCAACTCCCTTATCATTTCTCAAACTCTATTGCCTTTATATTCCTTTCCACTTCAGTTTCTTTTTATTTTCCTTTCTCTTATTATTATTTCACGAACCAATCACAACATAAGCATTGATTTCAAACATCCCGTCATTCCGGATTCGTGTCCTCAGAACGAATCTTGATAACTTTTACAACTTAGATTCCTAATTCATCATACTCGTCTGCCTTTGTTCTGGCTCTAAAGCTTTTACGCTATCTCCATAACCTTGGGAATTACTTTCTCGAAAACAATTGATTGAACTTTAATCAGTTTATTCTAACCTCTGGCTCTGTGCCTTCCTTGGCCTTTCACCAGCGGGTGGTCTCTCTCTTAGGAGGGTAAGTGACAAAAACAGTCTTTTGTGGTTCGTCAATCATTTAGAATCTAAAATGATTCCTATATTTCCTTTAGCCAGGCTCTTGCCTCGACTGGGTCAGCTTGTTCCTTAGAACTCTAAGAGCTTAGCGACATAAAGGTCATGAAAGAATTTCCTACCGCATTGTTTCCTCAAGGTGGTGGTTGGGGATAATAGTCTAAGTTCTTTTTAGACAGGTCCATGAATTGCCGTATAGGAGTACCATCTCGGGTCTCCTTATCTCGCTCGACTTCTGCTTTCTTAGTCTAAATATTTCTTCCTACTCCCCATAATTAGGGTCATCTTATAAGTTAAATTCCTTATTTTCCACTTCATTATGTTATGGGTTCCTTCTATCTTGATGGCGACCTCCCTGACTATCAGGTTCAGGGTTTGCTCTAAATCTTATTCCTCAAACTAGCTTTCATCTAAGATCGCATCTTTAAGCTCTTGAACATTTGGAACCCAAATTCTGTAGGAATACCTTATTATTCCCTTCTCATCTTTCTCGGTATTAATCTTTGATCTAATTGTTGGCTCTTTGCCTTCCTTCATCACTTTTTCTGGCACAATATGTTCTTTTCCGATAATTCGGACTGTATTGCAATCTTAAACAGCTTTTCGGTACCGGCTCCGGTTACCTTCACTTCTATTTCCATTTTCTCAAAATCTCTTATAAACTCTCCAAAAGACATTATCACCTTGAGTCTCTCCTTTTTACTAAGGGCATCAGCCACCATATTGGCTTTCCCCGAATGATAAAGAATCTCCCAATCATAATTCTTGATTAGCTCTAACCGCCTCCTCTGGCGTATGTTGAGCTCTTTCTACGTAAAAATGTACTAGAGCTCCTATGGTTTGTGAATCTCGCACTTCTCTCCATACAAGTAGTGCCTCCAATCTTTAGGGAAAAACTATTGCCATGAGCCCAAGCTCATAGGTGGGGATATCGAATTTTATATTCCCTTAATTGTCTTGAGGTGTACGCGATTACCTTGTTGTGCTGTATAAGAAGCACCCTAATTCCTTATGCGAAGCATCACTACACTTCAAAAAATCTCATTTTCCATCCGGCAACGCCAACATAGGAAACATCACCAATCTTTGCTTCGGTTCTTAAAAGTTGTTCTCGCATTTCTCTGTCCATTCGAACTTCTCAGTCTTACGAGTAAGCCGCGTTAAAGGGGCTACTATCTTTACAAACTTGAACGAACCTCTGGTAGTGACCGGCCAATCCTACCTCTGGGAGTTGCCCTAACCATGGTCATCAATTCCTCAGTGGTCCTTTATTCATTCTTGTCAGGATCCTTCACGGGATCCTCCTCAGCAACAATCCCTTCTAGGATAACATCCTCAACCGTTACATCCTCAATATCAACATCATCCGGTCCTGCGTTAGGACGCTCTATCGGATCCACAATCCGATCTCCAATTAGTAATAAAACATCATCGCGCTGTTACTCCTCAACCTCAGGGTTCGGTGTCCTGCTACCATATACGATAACGAACTACGCTTCTATCACGATATTTATAAGGGTTCCCATAAGGGTTTTAACTGTCAGTACTACGTTAGGTAGCCCGACTATGAACTTGGAAAGAGTTCTTATCATCTTAGTGAACTTATTATCTTAACGTCACATCATCTCTGAGGTTTATAACGCTTAGCTCTGATACCACTTCTGTAACACCCCCAAATCCGGGGTCGGGGATCCGGGTTGTCACGAGTTCCATTTCCCTTAATAACACCCAATCTTAATAATAAATCAACTACTCTGTACTGTGACCCCACAATAAACACACACACCACACATTATAGTCTCAGAGATGAACATCCAAAAATAATCACAAGTCATTTTATTCCACAATTATATGTCAATACACCCTAAAAAGGTTTCTGAATAAATTTAAATTTCTTTGCCATTATTACAATTCATAGTTATACATAAGTCTGGTACATCATAAGTTGAAAACCTAGCCTATTGGTAGTTCCTACCTCAGCTACAGCGACATCCACGCCTACAGGAAACTGCGGAATGTTTCCTATCTGCCTGCGAATTGGGAGCTTAGTCCTGTTCATCTTTTCTATCTGTTGTTGTGTGATGAAAGAAGAAAGCAAGGGTGAGCAGCAAGCCCACCAAAATAATATGTATAATGATTAACAATATGAGCCTTCTCATAGAACTCATGAAAGTCTTGGTCAAAAGAAATGAACCAAGTTTGATATCTTAATGCGATGAAGTCGCAAAATATTCAGTATATATACATATATACTTTTCAAAATATTGGAAGTCCTCTTCCATGCATAATATACACAAAGTCCCAGTGTATAACTGTATAAAAAAATATCGTTGCAAGGTAATCTCATATATCTAACCTTGTCTCAACGTTTTTCTGAAAATCTTTGTCATTCATAAGACAATTATTAATTAGATATAAGTTTAAAAGATGAAGTTACCAAATACTTCACTACACTTATATCATTTATAAAGCTACTTGAACTACCATTGTTCAAAGTATAATGAGCTTTCAACAGTTCATCACATAGATGAGACTACAAGACAAGATTTGAATAGATTAAATCTTTAAAATATTATTAAAGGAAATGAAGTTATGACATACTTCATTAAGTTCTAATATATATATATATATATATATATATCCACATATATATCTTCCTTTATACATTTCCTGAAAACCTCTGTCATGTAAAGTATGAACAGAATTGCAATATCCAATAAGTTTGGAAAGGAAAAGAATTTTGGCATAAACCAGATATCTTGCTGATCAGGCAAAGATACCCATAAGTAACATTTTCTACTAGTAGATGGACGAATTCCCCACTGGTCATCACCCTGGTCGTAATAGGACCTTATGCTGGACTGCCACTCAGCCACTTATGCATTTGATGGACTCCCACTGAGCCACTTACACTATCATGGACGCCCACTGAGCCCATGTTGCTTATGCCGACTCAATAGATGGACTTATTTCCCGAACGTTGGGTAAGTAATCAATTCATTTACTAAAACTGCAACCGTGTTGCGAATATAAAATACACCACAGAGCCGGATCCCTCAGGTTTTGAGCGAGTATTTAAATCCCCTTAAAAAGGAAGATCTTAAATATAAAAATGAGTTTTGGGATCCGCTCTAACTTTTAAAAATCATTTTGAAGACTCGAAAACACTTTAAAGAGTGTTTGGAGTAAAGCTGATTTAATGAAGTAAATCAGTCCCCGGAATATTTAGAAAATGATTGAATATTATTATTTAAATAATATTCCCATAAAGAATAATCTTTATAAAAATAATTGAAGTAGAAGTATTAAAACTTATACTTGAAACGAGTATTAAATAACCAAAGATATACTTATATGAAAGTACTATCTTTATTTGAATAATCGAAAATAAGTTTGATTATTGACACCTTATTCTTTAATAAAATAAAGAATATATCTCAACAAATAATCAGAGTCATAGATCCTCAAATGAATATTCAAATAATATTCATTAAATAATATAAACTGAGTCATAAGCCCTCGAATGAATATTCAAATAATATTCAATAAATAATATAAAAGAGTCATAAGCCCTCGAATGAATATTCAAATAATATTCAAATAATAAAATAAAAGGAGTCATAAGTCCTCGAATTAATATTCAAAATAATATTCATTTAATATAAAGGAGTCATACGCCTTCGAATAATATTCGAAATAATATTCAATAATAAAATAAAGTTAAAGTTATCGAAGAAACCTTATTCGATTAATAGTTTTGAAAACTATGACCATATATATATATATAAGTATATATATATATATATATATTTATCCATATATACAAAATCTACTCGGGATCCTCGACTCCCGGTTTTAGAAAATATTTTCACCTTTGGGTCCCTGTACTAAGGGTATATGCAAATTACCGCTATCCTCTAGCATAGGTATTATCAACTGAATCAACAGATATATATGGAAGGAATACGAAACAGGCATGCATATATATATACCATAGCAGCATGCTTCAATATATTGCAACATTTGCTAATTAACCAACATGCATCTATCGGAAGATAATGCATATACATATATTCATCACAACAACAGTTATAACGGGTAGAAAACTTGCCTGAGCGACTTGGGGTGATAAAAGGCTCGGGACGAGTTTGGTAACCTATAAACAACAAGTAAGTTGGAATTAAACCAAAGTCACTTGTAAATCTATACTTTAACTAACTTAGACTCTAACGCTTATTTTGCGCTTACTGATTCACTTAAGTCACTCGAGTACCCTCGGCTCCACCATTTTTAATAATTTAACCTTTACGAGTTTTAAGGCGATTCCTTCGCGAGTGTCTTACCAACTGCCTAACACACTTACCATAAATGTTTCATACTTCAATTAGTCCTTTTTGGTCTTTAACCTATGTTTCAAAGTAAGGCGAGAGGAAAAGTTTCGTTCGCGAAACGCCGTTACTTGAAACGGTCGTTTCTCCTAAACCGTGCATCGGAATCGAATGAACTACATATCAAAACGAAGCTCGTAACATGAGCTATCTAGGCATGGAAATGGTCATAATCTAGCAGGGGGTTCTCGGGTCCTAATGTTATGCACAAAAGCAGTCCAAAGAAAATCGGACGTTACGACGACTATGTTTACGCGATTTCCCAATTTTAAACCATTCAAAACCAACCACAAACCAACCTCAAATCCAACATACAACCAACATCCATCCTTACCACATCATAACAACCCCAACCAATTCAATTTTAACATTCATACTTATGCCTAAGCTTGAATTTAAATATACTACATTCTTTTAACCAAAACAACAAGATTTACCAATCCGATTCAATACCATTTCAATCCCAAACTCTAAATCACAAACACTAAGCTACAATATCACCCTACTAATCAAAATCATCTTATAATACATAGGAATCTAGGGTTTGGAGATGATATACCTTCCTCGAAGTGGTGGGAGGAGCTAGGAAGCCTTAAGAAGCTTTGAGAAATCTTAGGAATGCTTGGATCTTCAAGGAAATCAAGAAAAATTTCAAGTTAAAAACTTGAAAACACTATTCATAGTCTTCTTCTTTGATTAAATGAAGAAGATTGAGACGGAATTAATGGCTTAAACTCATGATATAGCCTTAACTAAGCATAAAGATGATTAGGGAATTATCTTACCAATTTAGGAGGCTTGGATCTTGAGTTTTGAATTTCTTCCCCTTTTGAAATAGTAAAAGCCGAGAGCAAGCTTGCTTGGAATGAGAGAATTGATTTTTTTTTGTGTTTTGATGAAATGATTTGCTTGGCTTGGTTGATTTGATTTTGTTTTAGGTTAATTACCTAATTAACCTTGATTTTGTGTGGTTATAATTCAACCACACTTCCTTCCCTCCTATGTCATGCTTGCATCACTTTGTGATGTCATCACCCTTCCTTTGTCCTCTTTCTATTGGTTGGATGACATCATCCCCACTAATCCCTTTGATTAGCTTTTAATTGTTTGCCTAATGACCGCTGATCTGTTATACGGTTCGCTTAACTTTCGTTCTCGTTTATCGTTTGAAGGATCATACCCGGGATCTTATTATTTAGGTTCCCTTAACCTTTCTCAATACATTATATTCCTTTTTATGATCCTCTATTATAATCCTTTAATTTAAATCCTTTTATCCTGTTACCTTATACTCAATTCTTTCCGTATCTATTGGATTTCCGGGAAAAATCAAAGTGTTCGGATTTGGATTCTGACGATCTTTACATACACTTATATCCCATATAAAGTACTAATAAAATCTCAGAATATCCATATCAGAACCCCTACATAGTGTGGCATGAAAAGTTTTCTCATTCAGCATAGTCTACAAAATCACTATTCATAAGGGTTTCAAAAGTTTCCAAAAATTGGGGTTATTACAGTCTCCCCTCCTTAAAAGGATTCCGTCCCAGAATCAGATAAAAAAATGAATAGGGATACTCTCTTAGCATTGCGCTTTCCAACTCTCGAGTAAATTTTCCCACATTGTGGTCCTACCACCAAACTCTGCCTAGTTTGATAACCCTTCTCCTAGCACTTGTTCCTTTTCACTCTATAACCCTTCCTGGTTGCTCCATATAGGTTACGTCGGGTTGCATGTCTATGCGCTCATATGCCCCTATTTATCTGGCACCCGAATTACACTTTCTTAACATTGATACCTGGAACACGTTATGAACTTGTTGCAGGTTCGGGGGTAAGGCTAGCTCGTAAGCCAACTTCCCAATCCGTCTTAGTATCTCAAAAGGTCCAATGTATCTTGGGCTTAGTTTTCCTTTCTTTCCAAATCTCATTAACCCCTTCCAAGGGAATACCTATAACAACACTAGGTCCCCTACTTCCTATTCCTTGTCCTTTCGTGTCAAATCGACATACTTCTTATGTCCATCTTGGGCTACTACCAGCCGCCCTCTGATTAGATCTATTATATCCTTGGTCCTTTAGACTACTGCGGGTCCGAGCATCTTGCGCTCTACAACTTCATCCTAACATAAGGGAGATCGACATTGTCTTCCCTCAAGGATCTCATAAGGCGACATCTCGATAATGACATATGATCTATTGTCGTAAGAAAACTCAATCCGTGTTAAGTGATCATTCTAATTTCTTTCAAGTCTATTGCACAGATTCTCATTATAGCTTTTGCTTCTCAATACCCATTCTTTTCTAGTTCGTAATCGCTATCACCTTCCGTTCCTAATATTATACTGGTTATACCTTTGGCTCGTTAGCGTTCTATAACCTTTTAAGAACCACGTCAACCTTAGTATCACGAATGTGTTTCCATTCCGAATACCACCACAATTTTACTACTCCTTTTTCAGCTGTTTCTATTATCGAAAGCTTCATCCTTCATATAGAAGTAAAAGAATTTATTGAGAGATCACTATGATCATGAACACTTGTTATATCACATAGTTAGTATAGAAGGTGGCCAGCCTTTAGTACTTGACAAGCAATTAAACAATAGTTGGTATCCTACTAGGCTTCTATCACACAGATAGATAGTCATTCGGCAATACCTTCCCTTCTGGAAGGGTTGTTCTTCTCAGCTTATACAAAATGAAAAGAAGAGAAAAGAACGAACTAAAGAGAATTGTATATACGTAAAAAAATAATAATTTATTGCCATAAAATATCTGGCTTGGAATCTACCTCTGAACTATAGAGGTTTGTCATAGGAGAACAAAACATATATGTATTTATATCAACATCAAGTATTATAGCATCGTATTTCACATGCCTAAATATTTTCGCTATTCCATCCATCATTATATGGACCCATGCTCTTCCTCGAGTTTATACACAATCACATTTGAAACTCCCTCGATATCGAAAATCGAATCTGGGATCTCATTCTAGACATCATCGTTACTAGAATTCTATGCTTGCATCGCAACCTTCCTCGTATAGTAATACGACTCTCTATTGATAGGAAGGAATAGATATTTAATATGTAAATAATCGACCTAGTTTTTCTATCAAAGATAACTTATACGTCAACACGACCCGATTAGTGGTACTCAATCTCAACATCCATTCTAATACAACTCTCATGGTTGTAATCAGCTCATTACTCGCAGAATCATTGCTGCATTACTATGGTCCACCACTGACCTACTGTCGTCATTCACTTTCCATGAAATCTCAATATCTAACCATACAGAGTCCATACATGTCGTATAGAATTCTTCTAAGGAGTTAACATAATCACCATTCATAATTCATGAAGAACACTCCAAATTCTGACGTACTTTCATGACATGAAGCAGATAAAATTGTAGAAGAGTTTCAATCAAAGCAACGATAGCAGGTTAATACCATTCTTAATCATATGCCTTAAATAGAAGACTTAACTCAAAGGTTCGTCTAGTCCTTTTTGAAACATGGTCTTGGCTTATCTCAAGATAGTACCTTCTGAGATAGATAGCCCGCTCATGACGATTACACGAATTAAACCTTTACCAACTACTATTACGGTTGGGTATTGCACAGTCATCAGAAGGAATGTCAATCTTCCAAACCATAATACAACCTTTACGGCTTCAACCATCATCACTGTATTCCTTTGGCACAAGCGCCTATAATTATCCTCTTACCTTTAAAGTGTCGGCCACCTCTTTGGCCTTTCCTGATAGTAAAATTTCCTTACATTCAATGTCGTTTTAACCACCTCCAAATAAATTTTCTACCTTATTTCAATCACAGCTTATGTGAAGATGTTTTCCTTAAAATCTGATGAGTAAAAAAAAAATATTACCATTTTTCCATAAGTTATTGCCTCAGTCTTTAGAGGTTAATCACTATCACGACTGACTCTCAATCATAATTAGAACATCTTTTTATCTTAAGTCCTAATTGCCCTGAACAATTTCGACCATTACTGGTTCGATCCATACTTTCTCGTGGTTTAACACGTGCCCCACTTGGCATCATTATAATTACGTCATATTTCCTTTATCAACATTTCTATTCTTGAGAATTTTGAATATTACCTTTCTCCTTGTAAAACCTCTAGGGTTATCCTTGAATCGTTCCTCCTGTATTCCCTAGATACAGGGCATATCAAGATACCATTTATTAATACCAGAATCATTGTTTATATACTTCTGAAAAAAATTTCTCCACTGATTCTTAAAGGTTGTTATTACCTTAATCCTTTCCAATTCATACTGTCAAAACTCATACTATCCCTATTAAGGGTGAAATGCCAACCTTTATGCATTCCCCTAGGATTCGTTTTACGTTACCGATGTTCTATCCTTAATTCCACCTTTAAAAAGGTACATGCATCCTTCCATGGATAAATCAAGTCATATATCCCTGATAAGGGTGTCTTATTCAATCATTCCCACCTCGATAGTCTATACCTAACTTCATAATAGCATCCTTATTCAAATTGAGGTCAATCCAGGGTTATGGCTTCCCTGGTCCTCAGATCCAGGGTTCTCCCTAGTTCCAATCTTTCTTGGCGGCATGATACTGATAAAAAAAATTATTGGGAAAAATTCAACGTTAGGTCACAATCATACACAACATTGTGCCTTGCATAGCTCTTATAATGGGGAGAATGTATCTCGCAATTCTATTATATTATGACAGTTCTAATAAGAAGTGCAGTAATAATAATGATAAAAACAGTGATCTCGTCACTAAGGAACTGAACCGAAAGGAAACAAATATATACATAATTCGAGAAATGCATAGTTTGATCTGGTCAAAGTACAACAGTGCTACAGCCATCTGTCCCACAAGTGATACACAAGAGTCTATCTGTCTAGTCAGAAAAAGGGATGCTATATACAAGTCAACTATCCCGGAAAATTGGCTCTTACTAAGGTCTCGACTAACTAGACAACTAGACTATCCGATCATCAGTCCTGAATCATACACCGGAGCGGGTCAGCTCCCATACCCTTTCCATCGCACGACGGAAAATATAGTCGGCCTTCCGCCTGGAGATCCTACCATGCCTGTCCCCCTGGAGTGATCTGAGTCTCGCTCGGGACGTGAGCTCTATCCCCATCAGCTCCCTCCTTAAGGATCGGGGTATAGCAGCCCTAGTCTCATAAGCTCGGGTACGCCTACCCGCCCTCTCCGCATCCAACTCCCTCCTGACCTCATCCAGTCGGGCCTCAGCAACGGCCACTCGGGTCCTCAGTACATCCTTAACATAGCCGTGGGCTAACAAAGACTGCCTATGGGCAGGGTCAAGAGGTGGTGAATCCGACACCGGGAGTGTGGGTAATGGGGTACCAGTGTACACTACCATGGGTCTGACACGCTCCTCAGCTACTGGGACCTCATCCAGGTCCTCCTCATCTGAAATAGTAATGACCTCTGTCTCTAACTCCTCCGAGGGGTCCTCCTCATCCTCCTCCATCTCAGGCTCCTCCTGATCCTCGACATCTAGCAGTGTCTCATCATGCTCACGCTCGAAAATCTCAGGGTCCTCTATCTCATGCGCCTACACATTAAACGAGCTAAGTTACTATCAAGATACTTATAAGGGTTCCCGTAAGGGTTTTAACTATTAGCGCTACTTTAAGTAGTCCGACCATGAACTTGGCAAGAGTTCTTATTATCTTTGTGAGTTTGTTATTATATCGTCGCATCATCTCTGAGGTTTATAACGCATAGCTCTGATACCATTTCTGTAACACCCCCAGATCCGGGGTCAGGGATCCGGGTCGTCACGGTCTTTCTTTCCACAATTATCACTTAACTTAATTAATAATAAACAACCTCATGTTGTGACCCCACACTAACACACACCACCACACGTCATAGTCTCAGAGATAAAATTGAAATAAGTACAAGTCCTTGAATCCACAATTAAAAGTTATTACAACCCAAAATGATTACTTGATAAGTTTACAGTTAATTGCCATTATCTTCCACAAGTTATAATTATACATAATTGATTCTCAAAAGTAGAATGTCTGATCTACAGATAGATCTACCTCTGCAGCTATAGCAGCTATGATCTCAACGGGAAGGCGCGGGGCACTTCCTGTAATATCCGGGATATATCGTGTAATTATTTTTGCTATTAAATAATTATTATGTGTGTTCAGTATCTATTCTGTGAGTTAATTGTTAAAGTGTTATCTGTACTTGGTTATTCAAAAATAATATTAATTGAGTATTTTAATTTTTATATGTCCAAAATAAAATATAGATAATTGTCATATCTTCCTAATTATTTTTATGTTGGTTTATAAATTTATAAGAATCATCTGAAATTTCTAAAATCTTTTTCCGGGTAATTAAAATCTATTTTATAAAAACGGGAACCAACCGACGTCAACCGTTGTTACGTTTTTGGAACCCGAAACTCTTTCGAGAACTCCTTCCTAACCTAATTGTAATATTTCGAGCATTTTCCATGTTTCGACTTTTTCGATGTGGCATACGGTTTGTCCTGCGCGGGTCCCGGCGCAACATTTTCGATACAATATTCGTTTCGGTAAATCAATAAAACCCGTATTTTCGATAAACGGGAGCTTTTTATTAAACTATCACAATTATCACTTCGTAATACGTGTAACCAGGCGCTGAGACCAAGACCGCAGTACAAATTGTACTGATTTGGATAAATATCCCAAAAACCGATACCGTTTGGATCAGTTTTTACAAATAAATGTACCATTTTATATCCGGAATGATCCAACGGGATACTAATTTTCCGTAATTATAAATAGCCTTTTACCGTATTTTATTTCGTATCAAAATCATTTGCAGACAGATAATTATATAATTTTCAGAGAAAAACCCTAATTTCCTAAAACTGTTCTAAGAATCAAACAAGCATTTTGAGGTGTTATTGAATTCGGTTTGGAAAGCTCGAGTAACCAATCTGAAGGTCTTGAAGAGCTCTACCAGATTCTGTAATCCATACACCTGCAGAAATCAAGGTTATTTTTCTAAAAATTTAATTATTTTCGAATTTATTTTATTAAAAATATGAATTTTTGTTCGGATGATTGTTTGTATGATTTGATGATTGCATGTTGTATAGCTTGTTTTCCTGATGATTTTCATATGTCATACGTCTGATTTGGAGTTCAATAACATGTTCAAATTTGAGTTTGATTTTCGAATTTTAAAATTAGGGTTTATAACCCGTATGAATGTTCATAATTGAAATTTGGGGGTTTCTTATTCTGTGATAGATTGATGTTGTGTTATAGTGGGTTGTGTTCTCTGTGAAATTTGCAATCTAGTCGTATAAGTTTCATGAACCAACGAGGTCTGTAGAGAAGGGAGTTGTGTTTTGAAGTTTTCCGATGTTCGCCGGAAACTGGAAAATTTCACGGCCAAATTCCAGCCAACTCAGGGATTGTTAGGTTGTTTTGATTGCATGGTTGTGTTCCTGGTAACCTATAGATGTGATCTGGAGGTGTTGGTGGGGTGAGGACGCCGGGAACGTGTTCTCCGGCCATCCCCGACTTTTTCCGGCGACTAGACTGCAAAATTGCAGTTTGGTCCCTGCAGTTTTGAAAACGATGCAGTTTGGTCCCTTTAGTTTCCAGACTTTGCAAAAATTGGATTTTTGTTTTAAAAATATTTAAAAATCATATTTCCTATTTATTTTTATTATAAAAATTCGTTTTTAATTTCTGAAAATTCTAAAAATTATTATTTTAATTCTGAAAATTATTTTTAATTCACAAATAAATCTAAATTAATTAGTTAATTAATTTCAGTTAATTTCTAATTGATTAATTGGTCAATTAATTCAAAAATTAATTGATTAATTAATTTAATTAATTTAATTAATTTATTTTAATTAATTATTTAATTAGATTTAATTATTTAAAAATGATTTAAAAATTCTGAAAAATAGTTTCGAGTTTTAAAATATTATTCTAAATTGTTTCCAAGGCTCGATAATTATTCTAAAATTATTTTCCGAAAAATGTTTTAAAAATCATTTTAAATACCAGAAAGCCTATTTATGACCCGAGACTTCTTTATAAATGATATATCATTGATTACGTGATGTATTATATGTTATATGTGACTTGTTAATTGACTATCAGTCTATATATTTTGTGTTTACTTGATTATTGCATAACTTTCAATCCGTTAATCGGATTTGGGTAAAACGAAGGGTACATAGAAGTATGTGTTGAATAGAATTCCATGAGTAAATTATTGATAGATGCTTATGATATGTAAGCAGAAGAGGCAAGGCGTAGGAAAGGAAAACAGTTAGTTGAGGAGTAAGACGATTGTGATTGGAAGCGAGTGCAGTGTAGTAAGCTAATATCAGGCAAGTATTCCGAACTTTCTCGAAATATTGTAATACGTGATAGTCTTGTTGATATTGCAAGTGCTTTGAAGCACTGAAACCTAAACCCCGATTCCAGTTATTGTTCTTGAGCCATGAACCTTATTCTTTTTAGACCATTGATTGTTGTATACCCAAACACGAACCTCAAGTATACGATACTACTCCACAAATACATGCAAACAAAATCCCAAACGCTGAACTGAATTACTTGTACATTCAATCATTGTATCCTATGCATTGAAAGCCCAAATCTTTGAAACCCTGAAATGTTGATTTCTTTGTTATCCAAATCTTTCATTACCCAGCATCCAAGCTTTTAAATTGCCTTACTGATCCTTACAAGGATTGAAACCCTTTCATTGTTAAACATTTATTGTTGTTAATGATTTCGGTTATTGTTTATTATTGCATATTCTGTTATTATGTTAGAATTGGATTGTTTTTATAAAATTGTGGACCAGATTCGTGGTCAGACCATATAATGGTCAAGTTAGGCCAATGTGTGCCTTGGATCCAGTAGTTAGAGCAATGTTGTGTGCCTTGCTCGGGTTTAGTGTGTGACTAATCAGCAGCCTAACCTTGGTTTTTAAATTAAAAATATAATATCCAATTCTAAATCATAATCCAATGTTCACTTGATATCATAATCATATTCACCTGATGATCATTATTCTCAGTTTTGTCATTGTAACTTGCTGAGCTAGTTAGCTCATTTGTGCGATGTTGTTTATATTCTTTCCAGTTAAAAAGGAACCAGTTGGTAGCGAGGATCCCCAGTCCAGCGTGAGAGCTAGGGGTTCAGGTTGAGAAAGCTGAGCTAGTAGGCTTCTTTTGGGATAATTTAAGTTTGTAAAAGTTTGTAATAATGTTTAATACTCAGTTTGAGTTTGAAATAGTTGGGATTTGAACGGTTTGTAATATATTAGTGTGTTTGGCTTGTGTGCATACTTTAACCTGTTGCGGTCCGTGGTGGTTGGTAAGTAGGGTCACTTCATATATTATTATTATCATTATTATTGTTATAAGCAGGTTATAATTAAGGTGTGTGTGTGGACCCCAAACTTCTGACCCGGGTTTGGAGGACGCCACAGGTTTGGTATCAGAGCTACAGGTTATAAGTCACTGACACAAGCCTAGGTTGACGGAAATGGGTAGAGGGATAGGATTAGAAATAAGGTATAGGATGATAGAACGTCGAGAGGTTGAGTGTTATGGTATAACTGGTATTAGTATAGTTTGCGTCGTGGTACGAGATTCTTATATTACGATATGATTTCAGATAGCAGAGATGACCGACTCTTTTATTCCCGTATCAGCCGATCACTCAGAGCCTTCAGTTGGAGCACCAGCATCGGATCCACGTCCTGTTATTCCACCAGCATTGGCTATTCTACCTCCACCGGTGTTGCAGCCCGTACCATTGCAGGCTATTCCACCTCCAGGCATGAGGCCACCTGTCAGAGGACCCCCACCAGCTGATTCAGATTCCACTGGGAATTCAGTAGCGAGTGCCCCATTCCAGTCTACATTGCCCCCAGTTCCTTATTACCGGTATGAGGCTCTTCTATTGGAGCATGATTCCTTGTTGGCTCAGATTAGAGAGTTACAGCATATCATCAGGACTACAGATGTTGATCGTGTTGTGAGGGAGCTTCGAGAGGAGATTCATGTGACACGGAGGGTTCTTGAGGCTAGGCTACATGGAGCTACACTACCTAGCAGAGGCCCTGATGCATTGTTGGGCTGGGCTACTGAGGTGATGGAGGACATTGAGAGGCTGGCAGGACCAGAGTTTCCTTGGAGCTGAGTTAGAGATTCTGAGATGGAGATGCTGAGCAGTGTTGTTATGATTATGTAGTATGTACAGTAGTGTGTAGTGTGTATCAGTAGACTTTTGAGTTGTATTTATAGACTAGCGATGTTGACTAGTGAGTAGGTTATTTTACCCTTTTTGCTTTTACTTTCGAAGCGTCTTTACGCTTGTACTACCTAAAACTTTTTATCTATATATATCAGTACCTTTTTCCTTACCAACACTGTCATTTACTTTATCGCACCTGTTTTACTTTACCTTATTTATTGCACCAGTATACCCTGTGATACCATGTACCCTGTTTTCCATAACTGTTTATATTCTGTAAAGAAGCATGCAATTTATTTAGTTACAACTGTTTTCAAAAAGAGATATTCCTATTTTACAAAACTTTTCTTTTATACAAAGATTTGATTCAAAAGCTAAATAAATTGATTGATTCTTTACAAAAAATGCCTCCCAGAAGAAATACCCGCACCAACACCCATAATGAAGAAACCAACAACAACAACAATAACAACCAAGATGATACAAACCAAAATGTGAACCCAGGACCCATGGACCCAGCAATAGCCCAGATTCTTCAAATCTTGGCCCAACAAACAGTTCACCTGGCACAACAACAGCAGAGACAGACCAATCCCCAGGTAACTTTCAAAACTTTTCAGGCAGTAAACCCACCAGAATTCAAGGGTTCCTTAGAGCCAATTGAAGCAAATGTATGGTTAAAGGAAATAGAGAAGGCATTTGCCTTGGTAAAAGTGAAAGAAGAACAGAAGGTTGAATTTGCAAGTTACTATCTGAAGAATGAGGCCACCTATTGGTGGGAAATGGTGAAGACATTGGAAAGCACATATGTTATTACTTGGGAAAGGTTTAAGGAATTGTTTTTAGAAAAGTATTTTCCTCAGTTTGTTCAGGATCAAATGGAGCTGAAGTTTTTTGAATTAAAGCAAGGGAACATGTCGGTAACAGATTATGAGGGGAAGTTTGAGGAATTGTCAAGGTATGTGCCGTCATATGTTGATACTGATAGAAAGAAAGCTAAGAGATTCCAGCAAGGCTTGAAGCCATGGATCAGAGGGAAGGTAGCTATTTTTGAATTGGATACCTATGTCGGGGTTGTACAGAAAGGTATGATCGCAGAGACAGAGAGTGAGATGTTCCAGAAAGATAAGGAAAGTAAGAAAAGGAAAGTTGAGGGAAGTGAGGGTCAGTCACAAACAGGGAATTTTCAAATTTTAAGAAGGGCAAGTTTCAGCCAGGGAGAAATTTTAATTTCAGGAGACAAAATGCAGGAGACTGAGGCCAGGGCAATCGTCCAGCTAATGTGAATCAGCCAAATCAGTTGAGATTAACTTTTCCAGATTGTCAAGTATGTGGAAAGAAGCATGAAGGAGTTTGTAACAAGTTGAATGTGGTATGTTTTAAATGCAACCAGAAAGGGCACTACTCGAGGGAGTGCCGAAATCAGCCAGCAAGAGAGCCAGCAAATAAGGATCAGCCTATCCGGAATCCAGCAGTGAAGGTTCCAGCCATTGGATTTACATGCTTCAAATGTGGAAAGCCAGGACATATGGCCAAGGATTGCAAGACACCAGCCCCAGTCAATAATGCATTAAGGATTATGGGATCTACCCCAACAGTGAATGAGACTCCGAGGACTAGAGTTTTTGACATGTCGGTGAAGGATGCGATCCAGGATACGGATGTCGTGGCAGGTACGCTTAATGTGAATTCTTTATATGCCAAAGTGTTAATAGATTCGGGAGCAACTCGATCGTTTGTTTCACAAGATTTTGTTAGTAAGTTAAATTGTCCAGTTGGGTATTTAAATGAAATAATGATTGTGGAATTAGCAAATCAAGAACGTGTAACTGTTAACCAAGTTTGTGGGAATTGTGAGATTGAGATTTCTGGTAGTAAGTTTTGTGTAGATTTGATACCATTTAAGTTAGGAGAATTGGACGTTATATTAGGGATGGATTGGTTATCTAAGCATGATGCTCAGATAGATTGTCGAAATAAGAAAATAATGGTGAAAACGCCAGATGAAAGAATAGTAACGTTCAAGGGACCGAAGCAGGTAAAGAAGTTCTTAATGATGATTCAAGCCAAGAAGTTACTACGACAAGGATGTGAGCATTTCGTAGCATATGTGATTGACAGAAGTCAGGAGCCAGCAAAACTTGAAAATATTGCAGTAGTGAAGGAATTTCCAGACATGTTTCCCGACGAATTGCCAGGAGTTCCTCCAGATAGAGAAATTGAATTTGCGATTGACTTAGCACCTGGAACAGAACCAGTATCCAAGGCCCCATATAGAATGGCGCCTGTTGAGATGAAAGAGTTAGCAAAGCAATTACAAGAGCTGTTAGAGAAAGGAGTAATCAGACCCAGCGTATCCCCGTGGGGAGCCCCGGTATTATTTGTCAAGAAGAAAGATGGAAGCATGAGATTGTGCATCGACTATAGGGAGCTCAACAAGCTTACGATCAAGAACAAGTATCCGTTTCCCAGAATTGACGACTTGTTTGACCAATTGAAGGGAGCCAAGTATTTCTCCAAGATCGATTTAAGATCGGGATATCATCAACTGAAGATCAAACCAGAAGATATACCAAAGACAGCTTTCAGAACAAGGTATGGACATTATAAATTTCTAGTAATGTCTTTTGGATTGACCAACGCCCCAGCAGCGTTTATGGACCCGATGAACAGAATTTTCAAGGAATATTTAGACAAGTTCGTTATAGTATTTATAGACGATATTTTGATCTATTCAAAGACGGAGGAGGATCATGCGGAACATTAAGGACAACTTTGGAGATTTTAAGGAAAAAAAAGTTATATGCTAAATTGTCGAAGTGTGAGTTTTGGCTACAGGAAGTTCAGTTCTTAGGATACATAGTCAGTAATGAAGGGATCAAAGTGGACCCGGCAAAGATCGAGGCAATTACGAATTGGGAAAGACCAAGAACACCCACTGAGGTAAGAAGTTTCTTGGGATTGGCAGGATATTATCGACGATTCGTTCAGAATTTCTCAAGAATTGCAACACCATTGACAAAGCTTACACGAAAGAATGAAAAGTTTATATGGAATGACAAGTGCGAAGAAAGTTTTCAGGAATTGAAGCGGAGATTAATCACATCACCTGTTTTGTCACTTCCAGACGATCAAGGGAATTTCGTAATTTATAGCGATGCTTCTTACAAAGGATTGGGATGTGTTCTTATACAGCACGATAAGGTGATTGCGTATGCGTCAAGGCAATTGAAACCACACGAACAGAAGTACTCTACTCATGATTTGGAGTTAGCAGCTATAGTTTTCGCTTTGAAGATTTGGAGACATTATTTGTATGGAGAAAAGTGTGAGATTTTCACGGACCACAAAAGTTTGAAATATATATTTACCCAGAAGGAACTTAATATGAGACAAAGGAGATGGTTAGAATTGATCAAGGATTATGATTGCTCGATTAATTATCATCCGGGTAAGGCGAACGTTGTAGCAGATGCGTTAAGTCGGAAGGAAAGGTTAAATGTGTTATCCGTACCTGAAGAGATATATAAAGAATTTCAAAAATTGGAATTGGAAATTTGAATTTACAAGCCTGAGGAAGCAAAAGTGTACAGTATGATTTTCCAACCGGAGGTATTGGAGAAAATAAAGAAATGCCAGAAAGAGGTAATGGATCAAGATATAAATAGTTTGGTATGTGAGAAATTATGCACGCAACAAGATGATCAAGGTATTCTTAGGTTTTCTTCAAGAATTTGGATTCCACCAGTAACGGAGCTGAAAAATGAAATTTTACAAGAGGCACATAGTTTAAGATATTCCATCCATCCAGGGAGTACCAAAATGTACAGAGATTTAAAGAAGAATTATTGGTGGCCAGATATGAAGAGGGAAATTGCGGAATGGGTTAGCAAATGCTATACCTGTCAGAGAGTAAAAGCAGAGCATCAGAGACCAAGCGGATTGCTACAGCCATTGGAGATTCCAGAGTGGAAGTGGGAACATATTACCATGGATTTCATAGTTGGATTACCAAGGACAAGGGCTAATCATGATGCCATTTGTGTTATGGTAGATAGACTTACCAAGTCAGCTCATTTTCTGCCTATAAATGAAAGATTTTCGCTCGACAAATTAGTTCATATGTACTTGAAAGAGATCGTAGTTCGTCATGGAGTTCCAGTGTCTATCGTATCTGATAGACATCCAAGGTTTAATTCAAGATTCTGGAAGAGTTTTCAAGAATGTTTGGGAACAAGATTGAATATGAGTACGGCCTATCACCCCCAAACGGATGGCCAAAGTGAAAGAACGATCCAGACAATCGAGGACATGCTACGTGTTTGTGCTATTGATTTCAAAGGAAGTTGGGACGAGTATTTACCCCTGGTAGAGTTTGCCTATAACAACAGTTATCACGCCAGCATTGGGATGCCACCTTATGAAGCCTTTTATGCACGCAAATGTAGATCTCCAGTATATTGGGACGAAGTAGGAGAACGCAAAATACTCGGACCCGAATTGGTGCAGCAGACAAAGGAAGTTGTTGAAATTATCCAGAAAAGATTAATAGCCACACAAGATCGTCAGAGGAAATATGCAGACCAGTCAAGAAAAGACATGGAATTTGAAGAAGGAAGCTTGGTATTATTGAAAGTATCACCGTGGAAAGGACTAACGAGGTTTGGGAAGAAAGGGAAGCTAAACCCAAGATATGTCGGACCTTTTGAAATCCTAAAGCGTATTGGCAAAGTAGCTTACGAATTGGCGTTACCTCCGCACATGGAGCACATTCACAATGTTTTTCACATATCAATGCTTAAGAAATATAATCCAGACTTCAGGCATGTAATAGAATATGAGCCAATAGAACTTCAAGCAGATTTATCATATGTAGAGAGTCCGATAGAGATTCTAGAGGAAAGAGAGAAAGTATTGAGAAATAAAGTGGTAAAGTTAGTAAGACTATTATGGAGAAACCCAAAGGTTGAAGAGTCAACCTGGGAGTTAGAAAGTGATATGAGAGAAAAGTACCCTCATTTATTTTCTTAGAGATTCTGAGGACAGAATCCTTTTAAGGGGGGAAGGATGTAATATCCGGGATATATCGTGTAATTATTTTTGCTATTAAATAATTATTATGTGTGTTTAGTATCTATTCTGTGAGCTAATTGTTAAAGTGTTATCTGTACTTGGTTATTAAAAAATAATATTAATTGAGTATTTTAATTTTTATATGTCCAAAATAAAATATAGATAATTGTCATATCTTCCTAATTATTTTTATGTTGGTTTATGGATTTATAAGAATCATCTGAAATTTCTAAAATCTTTTTCCGGGTAATTAAAATCTATTTTATAAAAACGGGAACCAACCGACGTCAACCGTTGTTACGTTTTTGGAACCCGAAACTCTTTCGAGAACTCCTTCCTAACCTAATTGTAATATTCCGACCATTTTCCATGTTTCGACTTTTTCGATCCGGCGTACGGTTTGTCCTGCGCGGGTCCCGGCGGAACATTTTCGATACAATATTCGTTTCGGTAAATCAATAAAACCCGTATTTTCGATAAACGGGAGTTTTTTATTAAAATATCACAATTATCACTTCGTAATACGTGTAACCAGGCGCTGAGACCAAGACCGCAGTACAAATTATACTGATTTGGATAATTATCCCGAAAACGGATACCGTTTGGATCAGTTTTTACAAATAAACGTACCGTTTTATATCCGGAATGATCCAACCGGATACTAATTTTTCGTAATTATAAATAGCCTTTTACCGTATTTTATTTCGTATCAAAATCATTTGCAGACAGATAATTATATAATTTTCAGAGAAAAACCCTAATTTCCTAAAACTGTTCTAAGAATCAAACAAGCATTTTGAGGTGTTATTGAATTCGGTTTGGAAAGCTCGAGTAACCAATCTGAAGGTCTTGAAGAGCTCTACCAGATTCTGTAATCCATACACCTGCAGAAATCAAGGTTATTTTTCTAAAAATTTAATTATTTTCGAATTTATTTTATTAAAAATATGAATTTTTGTTCGGATGATTGTTTGTATGATTTGATGATTGCATGTTGTATAGCTTGTTTTCCTAATGATTTTCATATGTCATACGTCTGATTTGGAGTTCAATAACATGTTCAAATTTGAGTTTGATTTTCGAATTTTAAAATTAGGGTTTATAACCCGTATGAATGTTCATAATTGAAATTTGGGGGTTTCTTATTCTGTGATAGATTGATGTTGTGTTATAGTGGGTTGTGTTCTCTGTGAAATTTGCAATCTAGTCGTATAAGTTTCATGAACCAACGAGGTCTGTAGAGAAGGGAGTTGTGTTTTGAAGTTTTCCGATGTTCGCCGGAAACTGGAAAATTTCACGGCCAAATTCCAGCCAACTCAGGGATTGTTAGGTTGTTTTGATTGCATGGTTGTGTTCCTGGTAACCTATAGATGTGATCTGGAGGTGTTGGTGGGGTGAGGACGCCGGGAACGTGTTCTCCGGCCATCCCCGACTTTTTCCGGCGACTGGACTGCAAAATTGCAGTTTGGTCCCTGCAGTTTTGAAAACGATGCAGTTTGGTCCCTGAAGTTTCCAGACTTTGCAAAAATTGGATTTCTGTTTTAAAAAAGTTTAAAAATCATATTTCCTATTTATTTTTATTATAAAAATTCGTTTTTAATTTCTGAAAATTCTAAAAATTATTATTTTAATTCTGAAAATTATTTTTAATTCACAAATAAATCTAAATTAATTAGTTAATTAATTTCAGTTAATTTCTAATTGATTAATTGGTCAATTAATTCGAAAATTAATTGATTAGTTAATTTAATTAATTATTAATTGATTTTAATTAATTATTTAATTAGAGTTAATTATTTAAAAATGATTTAAAAATTCTGAAAAAAAGTTTCGAGCTTTAAAATATTATTCTAAATTGTTTCCAAGGCTCGATAATTATTCTAAAATTATTTCGGAGCCAGAATTGGCCAACCGAACCCTGTTTATTAACCCGAAATTGATCCAACGACCCGTTTTAATTCCGAAAAATGTTTTAAAAATCATTTTAAATACCAGAAAGCCTATTTATGACCCGAGACTTCTTTATAAATGATATATCATTGATTACGTGATGTATTATATGCTATATGTGACTTGTTAATTGACTATCGGTCTATATACTCTGTGTTTACTTGATTATTGCATAACTTTCAATCCGTTAATCGGATTTGGGTAAAACGAAGGGTAGATAGAAGTATTTGTTGAATAGAATTCCATGAGTAAATTATTGATAGATGCTTATGATATGTAAGCAGAAGAGGCAAGGCGTAAGAAAGGAAAATAGTTAGTTGAGGAGTAAGACGATTGTGATTGGAAGCGAGTGCAGTGTAGTAAGCTAATATCAGGCAAGTATTCCGAACTTTCTCGAAATATTGTAATACGTGATAGTCTTGTTGATATTGCAAGTGCTTTGAAGCACTGAAACCTAAACCCTGATTCCAGTTATTGTTCTTGAGCCATGGACCTTATTCTTTCTAGACCATTGATTGTTGTATACCCAAATACGAACCTCAAGTATACGATACTACTCCACAAATACATGCAAACAAAATCCCAAACACTGAACTGAATTACTTGTACATTCAATCATTGTATCCTATGCATTGAAAGCCCAAATCTTTGAAACCCTGAAATGTTGATTTCTTTGTTATCCAATTCTTTCATTACCCAGCATCCAAGCTTTTAAATTGCCTTATTGATCCTTACAAGGATTGAAACCCTTTCATTGATAAACATTTATTGTTGTTAATGATTTCAGTTATTGTTTATTATTGCATATTCTGTTATTATGTTAGAATTGGATTGTTTTTATAAAATTGTGGACCAGATTCGTGGTCAGACCATATAATGGTCAAGTTAGGCCAATGTGTGCCTTGGATCCAGTAGTTAGAGCAATGCTGTGTGCCTTGCTCGGGGTTAGTGCGTGACTGATCAGCAGCCTAACCTTGGTTTTTAAATTAAAAATATAATATCCAATTCTAAATCATAATCCAATGTTCACTTGATATCATGATCATATTCACCTGATGATCATTATTCTCAGTTTTGTCATTGTAACTTGCTGAGCTAGTTAGCTCATTTGTGCGATGTTGTTTATATTCTTTCCAGTTAAAAAGGAACCAGTTGGTAGCGAGGATCCCCAGTCCAGCGCGAGAGCTAGGGGTTCAGGTTGAGAAAGCTGAGCTAGTAGGCTTCTTTTGGGATAATTTAAGTTTGTAAAAGTTTGTAATAATGTTTAATACTCAGTTTGAGTTTGAAATAGTTGGGATTTGAACGGTTTGTAATATATTAGTGTGTTTGGCTTGTGTGCATACTTTAACCTGTTGCGGTCCGTGGTGGTTGGTAAGTAGGGTCACTGCATATATTATTATTATCTTTATTATTGTTATTAGCAGGTTATAATTAAGGTGTGTGTGTGGACCCCAAACTTCTGACCCGGGTTTGGAGGGCGCCACACTTCCCACGCTCTTGCGCTGGGTCTGCTTGAGCCTGGCCATCTTTCCTAACTGTTGTTGTGTGATGAAGAAATGAAGCAAGAGTGAGCATTACAGCTCGCAAGATAATATATAGTGTAAACAATAACGCAAGCATCTAAATGGATAACTTGCTGGAAACCTTTATCAGGTGAAAGATAATTACTTACTGGATATAAGCAAAAACAAGGGATGAAGTTATCAAATACTTCACTATACTTATATCATTTATAAGGCTACTTGAACTACCACTGTTCAAAGTATTATAGGTTTAAAAAGGTCATCCCATAGATGAGACCACAAGTTAAGACTTGAATAAATTCAATCTTTAAAATATTATTGAATGAAATAAAGTTACGAGATGCTTTATTTAGTCCCGATATATATATATATATATATATCCACATATATATCTCTTAAACATTTCCTGGAACCTCTGTTATGTAAGGTATGAACAGAGTTTGAAACATCCAATGAATTTTGGAAATGAAAAGAATTTTGGCATAAATCCGATATCTTGCTGATCAGGCAAAGATACCAATAAGTAACCTTTTCTACTAGTAGATGGATGAATCCCCCACCGGTCATCACCCCGGCCTCATAAGGACCTTGTGCTGGACCGCCACCCGGCCTTTTACGCGTTGATGGACTGCCACCCAGCCACTTACACTTTGATAGACCGTACCCCGGCCTGTCGCTTATGCCGACTCAATTAGATGGACTTACTTCCCGAACGTTGGGCAAGTAATCAATTTACTTATTTTCTCAAAACAGCAACCACGCTGCGAATGTAAAATACACCACAGAGCTGGATCCCCCAGGTTTTGAGCGAGTATTTAAATCCCCTTTGAAAGGAAGATCTTAAATATAAAAATGAGTTTTGGGGTCCACTCTAACTTTAAAAATCATTTTGAAGACTCGATAACATTTTTAAGAATGTTTGGAGTAGTGCTGATTTATTAAAATAAATCAGTCCCGATATATTAGAAATATCTGAATATTATTATTTAAATAATATTCTCATAAAGATAATCCTTATAAAAATAATTGAAGTAGAAGTTTTAAAACTCATACTTGAATGAATATTAAATAATCAAAGATATACTTATACGAAAGTACTATCTTTATTTGAATAATCGAAAATAAGTTTGATTATCGAAACATTATTCTTTAATAAAATAAAGAATATTATTAAATAATAAGCGGAGTCATAATACCTCGAATGGATATTATAAATAATATTCATTAAATAAAATAACGGAGTCATACATCCTCAAATGAATATCCAATTAATAATCATTAAATGTAATAAACAGAGTCATAAGTCCTCGAATGAATATTCAAATAATATTCATTAAATAAAATAAAGTTATCGAATAAACCTTATCCGATTAATATTTTTGAAAACTATATCCATATATATATAAATATATATATATATATATATATATAATATACTCGGGAACATCGACTCCCGGTTTAGAAATATGTTCAACTTTTGATCCCCTATACTAAGGGTAAACTCCAATACCGCTTATCTCTAGCATAGGTATTATGCAACTATAAGCATTTGAACAACAGATATATAAATCAAGAATATGAAACAGGCATGCATATATATACCATATCACATGCTACAATATATCGCAAGAATTTGCTAATAACAAATATGCATTTATCGCAAGATCATGCATATACACATATACATCACAACAACAGTTATACGGGTACAAAACTTGCCTGAGCGACTGAGGGTTACAAATGGCTCGGGACGAGTCTGGTAACCTATAAACAACATGTGAGTTTGAATTAAACCAAAGTCACTTGTAAATCTATACTTTAACCAAATTAGACTCTAACGCTCGCTTTGCGCTTACTGATTCTCTTAAGTCACTCGAGTACCCTCGGCTCCACCATTTTTAATAATTTAACCATTACGAGTTTTAAGGAGATTCCTTCGCGAGTGTCTTACCAACTGCCTAACACACTTAACATAATTGTTTCATACACTAATTAACCTTTTTAGGTCTTTAACCTATGTTTCAAAGTAAGGCGAGGGGTAATGTTTCGTTCACGAAACGTCGTTACTTAAAACGGTCGTTTCTCCTAAACCGTACATCAGAATCAAACGAACCACATATCAAAACGAAGCTCGTAACATGAACTATCTAAACATGAAAATGGTAAAAACCTAGCAGGGAGTTTTCGGGTCCTAATGTTATGAACAAAAGCAGTCTAAAGTAAATCGGACATTACGACGGCTATGTTTACGCGATTTCCCAATTTTATACCATTCCAATTCAACCACCAATCAATCCCAATCCATTCATACAACCAAAATCCATCCTCACTACATCATAACAGCCCCAATCAACTCAACATTACAATTTATACTTATTCTTAAACTTGAATTTAAACTATACTTAAGTCCTTTAACCAAACCATAAGATTTCAACATTCAATTCACCACCATTCCAACCCAAACTCTAAACCAACAAGCATTAAGCTACTCTATTACCATAACTATCAAAATCATCCTAATATACAAAGTAAAGCTAGGGTTTGGAGCTGATATACCTTCCTTGAAGTGATGTGAATAGCTAGGAAGCCTTAAGAAGCCTTGAGATGTCTTTAGGATGCTTGGATCTTAAAGGAAAAACAAGAAAAATCAAGTTAAAAACCTTGAAATCACTATTCATTGTCTTCTTCATTGATTTCTTGGAGAAGATTGAGAATGAATTGGAGGCTTAAACTCATAGGATAGCCATAACTATGCATAAGGAGTACTAGAGAATTATCTTACCAATTTAGGAAGCTTGGAACTTGGATTTTGAAAATTTTCTTCTTGAAAATGGAAAAAGCCGAGAGCAAGCTTCTTGGTGAAGAGAAATAAAATTTTGTTTTGAAGAAATGATTTGTTTTGGCTTGGTGGATGTAGTTTTGTTTGGATTTTTGGTTAATTACCTTATTAACCTTGTCTTTGTGTGGTTATAAACCAACCACATCTCCTCCCTCCCTATGTCATGCTTATATCACCTTATTGTGTCATCATCTCTTACTTGCCCTCTCCTTATTGGTTGGGTGACCTCATCATCCCTAACCTCCTTGATTAACTTCCTAATTGTTTGCCTAATGACCGCTGATATGTTATACGGTTCGCTTAACTTTCGTTTTCGTTTATCGTTTGAGGGATCATACCCGATATCTTATTACTTGGGTTTCCTTAACCTTTCTCAATACATTATAATCCTTTTATGATCATTTCTTATAATCCTTTTATGATCCTTTCTTATAATCCTTTTATTTAATTCCTTTTTATCCTGTTACCTTATACTCAATTCTTTCCGTATCTAGTGGATTTCCGGGAAAAATCAAAGTGTTCGGAATTGGATGCTGAAGATCTTTACATACACTTATATACCATATAGAGTACTAATAAAATCTCAGAATATCCATAACAGAACCCCTACATAGTGTGGCATGAAAATTTTTCTCATTCAGCAAAAACACTATTCATAAGGGTTACAAAAAGTTCAAAATTTTGGGGGTTATTACACTAGACGTCAAGAAAAGCATTGCAGTCAGTTCCGTATAAAACTTCTTACAACCAAAACAAATGATAATATGGGTTAGAATAGGCTGGTGATGCCCCAGGTTAGTGTATTTTCTTCTAAATAGTAAGAGATTTTCACTCGGTAAATAAACTCGATTGTGATTCAAGGAAAATAAGAAATGGTGAGAAGTTTATGCGTCAATCATATTCAGTCGAGATTTTCTCGTTAATTCTTAACTCTGAAGTAATTTCGAGAACGTTAGAAATCGAATACGCCATGGTTTCAGTATATCATTCGCAGATGGACGAGAAGATTAAAAGAATGATAAAAGAGTCTGGAATGCGATTGGAAGCGATTATGAACTAAGTTAATTGAATAGAGAAACATGTGGGAATGGGATTCAATAACCAGTAGCTATTTCAAACGTTCATGAGCACGAATTACTAGAATTACAAAGAAAAGATAATTAGTAAGCAGTATGCTGGTCCTTTTTAGACAGTAAAATAGTCAGGATAAGTGTTAGTAAGTTGGCTTCACCGCCACACGTATAACAGATTCATAGGGTATTTATATGTGTATATTTCGGAAGAGTAAATTAGCTCCATTATATTTAAAATGGAGACCTGAGTTGAGTTATATGAGCAACAGATAGAATATGATGTCAGCAAGAGGGTGTTAAGTAATAAGTGATGCAGTGAGTAAAAGTTAATAAAAAGTTGTAAGGGTGAGGGATCAACCCGAGAAAATGAAAGTGAGATACTTGGATATATCATTATCTGATCCTTAGTATGATTCTGGGGACATAATCCTTTTAAGGGGAAGGATGTAATATCCGGGATATTGCGTGTAATTATTTTTATCAATAAATATTTTTTATATGATTATTATGTGATTTTTGGTGAATTATCTGATGATTGGTATGGATATGTGGATGCTTATATGTGGAAAAGTATAAGTATGGTAATTTTATTATGACCAGAATAAAATATAGATAATTACGGTATTTTTCTGGTAATTTTTAAACTGGTATATGATTTTATATTGATTTATTAATTTATTAATTATTTTCTGAATAATTACAAAATTATTTTATAAAGCCGGAAATCGTCCAACTTCAACCGTTTTTACATTTTTACAACCCGAAACTCTTTCGAAAACTCCTTTCTAACATAATCTGGTAATTCCGGACATTTTCTGTGTTTTGACTTTTATAATCCGGTTTACAGTTTGACCCGTGCGCGGCCTGACACAAGATTTTCGATACGATAATCATTTCGGTGAATCAACAAAACCCATTCTCAAAAGACGGGATAATAATACTTTATTTTCATATAAAGTGTTTTATAATAAGCTCGGTTTAGACAATTATCCAATACGGGTACCAAATCGGATCGTTTTTGCAGTTACTTAGAGGCTAAGTAACTAATTTATCAATCTAAAACGATCCAACACGATCCAAAACAATCCAACATGATCTAATATTCCATAAATATATATAGCCCTTTTATTATTTCATTTTATTCGTATAATCATAATCAGTCAGTAAAATCCCGTAAAATACAGAGAAAACATCGAATTAATACCGCAATCTCGAGAATCAATCACACGAACGAGGGCGTTATCGAACTCCGATTCAAGCGTGAAATATATCAAATCAAAGCTCTCGAAAATATCTTTTTGAATCACACAACTATTTTGGTGCAGAAATCAAGGTATTTTTCTTATTTACTTATTTTATTTCGAATTTATTAAAGATTAAATTATGAAAATTTGTTCTTGATGTTGTTGATATGATTTGATGATTCCATCGTGTAGATAATATTTTTATGGTCAATTTGGTATATTATATGTCAAAAATAGAGTTTAGTAACATATAGAAAATTGAGTTTGATTCTCGAAATTAAAAACAAGGGTTTATAGCTTTAAATGTTCTTAATTGAAATTTGGGTATTTCTTAATTAAGGGTTATCAATTGAAATTGATTATATCAATGGATAGATCGTAGAATAGGGAACTAACTGGGGTAAGTGAATCGTACGAACGATTCCTGGATTGACAGAATTGAGCTCGCCGAAAAACTTTGATACCAGCGGTGTTCTTGAAGTTTCAACCAAAACTCCGGTCGTTCTCTTGATTGTTTGGAAATATTGAATGCACGAAATGATTCCTGGGAAAAAGGGGAATATATCTGCAGTTTTCGGGCAAAGATCGGAGCGAAGTCGGTCGGCCGGCGGTGTCGCCGCTGCCATCGCCGCCGGTTCGCCGGGGTAGACAACAAAAATTACTGTTTAGCCCCTCAGTTTAATAGAAGCTTACATTTTCGTCCCTGGAGTTTACAAACGTTGTAAATACGAGATTTCTGTTTCAAAAATTTGTAAGAATAGTATTCTTTTTTTTATTTAATTTTCAGAAATTTGTTTTTATTATTTTAAAAAATTCTAAAATTCAATATTTAATTTATGAATATTATTTTTAATTTTAAAATAAATCTTAATTAATTAATTTTAATTGATAAATAATTATTTAATTGATTAATTAATTTAAATATTAATTTATTAATTAATATAATTAGTTATTAATTAATTTTAATTGATTTAATAATTAGATTTAATTATTTAAAATTGATTTAAAAATCTTAAAAAATAGTTTCGAGTTTTAAAATATTATTTAAATTATTTTCAGAGCTCGATAATTAGTATTAAATTATTTTAAAGTCAGATTCGGGCGTTCGAACCCTATTATTTAATTATAAAATGATTCGGATTCCCGTTATAATTCCGAAAAATGTTCAAAATTTTGTATTAAATACCTGATAAATAATGTTGACCCCGAATCTTCTTTGAAAAATTATTTTGATCGAATATCTTGTGTGCTATGTGCTACGTTCTATCTGATTGATGTGTTATATGCTTATGTGGTTATTGTTTGACTGTTTTAGTCATAACTTTCAATTTGTAAATCAGATTTGGGTAAAACGAAGGGTAGATAAAAGCTTATGACGTCTATGTGACGATTAGAATAATATGAGATTGAATATTAAAAGATACTTGTGATGCCTAGAAGAGTCAGCGAGGCATAAGAAAGGGAAACCAGTGATCCATAAATAAAATCGAAGCGTAAAAAGAGAAGGCAAGTGATTGATGAACAAAAGCAAGACATAGAAAGAAAAAGGAAAGTGATTGATGAGTAAAACGGTTAGATAAGTACAAGTAAAGTTGGAAATCATCTGTAAGGCAAGTACTTCTGAACCTTCTTCAAGATATATTGCAAATATTTTCGAATGTCGCTATTATTTAAAATAACTCTTGTTTTATATTGTAAGCGCTTTAAACTATTTAACCTTGAACCCTGATTCTGATTGATCTTGAGCCATAAGCCTTATTCTTCATAAACCATTGATTGTTGAATTCCCAGATACGAGCCAGACACATACGATACTACTCCACAAATATATATCTACCACATACTGATTTTTGATATTGAATTGCTTGACATACCAACCCTTATTTTTTGTTTAACAGAAGACCAATCCTTGGAACCCTTGAACCCTTGGTCTTCTACGTTCTGATTCTTTTCTTGATTAAAATCCGATCTTTTTGAATTCCTTGTTATACCTTCATGGTATTGTGAAACACCCTATGCTTCAAAATAAATGTTTTTTATGATTCAGCTTATTAAATTACATTGGTTATCATATTAAATTATTTTAGAATTGGATGGTTTTATAAATGCAGACCAGATTCGTGTTCGGACCAGATTCGTAGTCATAATAGGCCAATGCGTGCCTTGGATCCAGTATATAGAGCAAAGCTGGGAGCCTTGCTCGGGGTTAGTGTGTGACTGATCAGCAACCTAACCTTGGTTTTCAAAATAAAAAGTGAATATCCAATTCTAATCATTGCTTATTCAGAAACTTGATTCTTCTGAATCATTTCAGTTGGTTATTGTTTAACCTCCGTTATTGCTATTATGACTTGCTGAGCTAGTTAACTCACTCTTGAAAACTTTTTATATTTTCAACAGTTGAAAAGCAAATTGTGGGTAATGAGGATTCCCAGTCCGGTGTGCGAGCTAGGATTCCTGGTTAAGTTGGATCGAGCTAGCAGGAGCTTTATATTGTAGATGAGTTATACAAGATTGTAAGAATGATATCATTATCAATGATAAGTTGAACTAGTTGGGATATGGTACGATGTAATAAAAGTTAAGGTTGTGGCTTGTTTTCATACTTTAACCTGTTGTGATCCGTGGTTGTGAAAAGAAAGGTCAATGCATATATTTTATATACAGGTTTAAATATTGTGTGTGTGTGTATGTGTTGTGGACCCCAAATTTCTAACCCAGGTTTGGAAGGCGTTACATTATTGGCTTATCTTGTAAGAAAATTTTTAAACATTAGAGTTAACAAGCTTAAGTACTGGAAGAGTAAGGGTCAATCATCCAACAACAACAATTGGAAAGGAAAAACTCAGTTCAATGCAACTGGAAAGGTTGGCTACAAGTCAGAATATGTGGATAGATCAAAGATAAGGTGCTACAATTGTGATGAACTTGGTTACTTTGCCACAAAAATGTAAAAAGCTTAAAGAAGTGAAGAAAGACAAGGCTTATTTGGAACTAGAAGCAAAGTATGAAGCACTCTTAAGAAAGCAACAGGGAAAAGCTTACATTATAAAAGGAAAAAGTTAGGATGATACAGATGATAATGATTGTGAAAAATATGGAAATTATGCTCTCATAGCTCTAGAGCAAGGAAAATTATCTGCATCCAAATCAGGGGTACATATTCTAACCACAACTGATTTAAATGCCACTCAATATAAAGAAACTTTTGAGAAAATGAGTGTAGAGATGTTTTATATCCACACAAGCATGATGACAGCTACTGATGAAGTGAGCAGGCTGTCAAAAATTAATGAGAAGCTTGAGATTGAAAAATATGAGCTAGAACTGCAGCTTGTTCATCTTGAAACAGTCAAACAAGAAAATGAGTACCTCAAGAACAAGCTTAAATGTGCTAGAGAAGTAGAGGCAGTGTTGAGAGAAAGAATTAAGAAAAATGATTTGAAGCTCAAATCATTCAAGAATGCATCTCAGTTGATTGGTTAGTATCATGAGAAAAACAAACCATGTTCTAAGATAACTATTAATTTGGACTATGAGGCCTTGAACTCTCACAAGAAAATTGAAGCTGAAAAAGGAAAAGAAATTTAATACCAAGATGTTCATGTGATGCTGAAAAGAGTAAATGCACCTTTGTTTAAAACTCGTGAAGTAAATTTCAGTGAGGTGGAGTTGGAAATCAAGCAAGAAATTGATGAATGAAGACAAAAAAAAGGAAATATGGAAAATCCACTCCCATCACTGAATGTGAGAAGAAGCCTATAGTGAGTCAAGCTACTAAGACACCAACTAAGGAGATCAAGACTGTAAACACTTGGAAAAAGCAAAAGAATAGAAATGGAAAAATAGGTGTAAACAAAAGCAACAACTATGCCTATATTGCAGATGCTCAAAGGAAGAAATGTCAAAAATATAGCTCAAGAAATCACCTAACTCACCTTTGTAGAAAGGATGTTAGTGAGCCAAAAGTTGGAGCATGCAAGTACAATGATGCACTGGCTGAAGATCCCTATTCCTTCTGTGATAAGTTTGATTGTATTCCTTGCAATATGAAGGTTATGACAAGCTGTCATAAATTGAGGAAAGATCTTAAGGAAGTCAATTTTGGATATACAATTAATAAGGATAATGTTGATCAAACTATGAATGCTGTTATTTTTGAATGTTCAAATTGTACTTCAATAACTTTTATGAAAAAGAAGAAAGTGCCCAACACTACTTAGGTAGCTAAACATAATTAATCCTCATTGTATGCAGGGAAAGAAGAATAAAGTCATATGGATCATTGATAATGGATGTTCCAGGCATATGACAAGAGATAGAGCCCTGCTATCACAGTTTGAGGAGATGGTTGGCCCATTGGTGACTTTTGGAGACAACAACAAAGGATTCAAAATGGGATATGGCAAGTTGATTTCCGGAAATGTTGTCATTAATGATGTAGCACTAGTTGCTGGTCTTGAAGTAAATCTTCTCAGTCCATCCAGTTTACAGATAGAGGTTTCAAAGTAATATTTGATAGAGAAGATTGTTTAATTACTAGCAAGAAATTTTATGACGCCCTCCAAACCCGGGTCAGAAGTTTGAGGTCCATAACACATGCACCATATAAACCTGTATAGGAAATATTATTTGCAATGACCCTATTTCACATAACCACGGATCGCAGCAGGTTAAAGTATGAAAATAAGCCACAATCTTAACCTTTATTACAACGTACCAAATCCCAACTAATTTAACTTACAATTGATAATAAAATCATTCTTACAATCTGACTATCTCTATACCGCATGAAGCTTCTTCTAGCTCAATTCAACTCAACTGGAACCTTAGCCCGTACTTTGGACTGAGGAACTTCACTATCGTCCATATTCTTTTCAACTGTAAAATATATAAAAGAATCGCAAGGGTGAGCTTACTAGCTCAACAAGTCATAATAGTGATAACTGAGGTTAAACAATGACCAAATGAGATGATTCAAAGGAATCAAGTTTCTTTTTAACTAATCATTAGAATTGGATATTCATTTTAAGTTTTAAAAATCAAGGTTAGGGTGTTGATCAGTCACGCACTAACCCCGAGCTCTAATTACTGGATCCAAGGCACACATTGGCCTAACTTGACCATTGGTATGGTCTGACCACGAATCTGGTCCATATATATAAAAAAAACTATCCAATCCTAAAGCAGTTCAATATGATAACAATATGATTCAATAAAACAAGATCATAATCGATGATGGTTAAATATTTGCATAAAAACGTAAGGAAACTCATGGATATCTCAAGGGTATATCAGGGTATGTATAAGAAACGGTTTTCAGTTTATATAAGGGTCAGTTATCAGACCAGTAATGATTTTTCAGGATATGGTTCTTTGATGTTATTAAGAATAATTGGAGTATAAAAGTTTCTGGGTTTTCAAATCATTCTCTTTCAGTGTTTGGTGTTTGGTAATTATATCTTTGAAGAGTAGTATTATATTTATATGGTTTGGTGTCTGAGTATCAACAAAGGACGGTTTGCAAAGAATAAGGCTTACGGCTCAAGATCAAGAAAGAATCAGGGTTAAGGGTAAATAGTTTGAAGCATATGCATTATAAAACAGGAGTTATGTTTAATAATAGTAACATGTTATGAAACTGTTCGAAAACATTGGTAATATATCTTGAAGAAAAGTTCAGAAATACTTTCCTTACAAGGCTTTACAACTATTACTGATCAACTCTGAGCCGACTCTGCTCCTCAGGTTCTAATGTCCAACCACTAGATCCCATTGGATTCGACTTCGACACTCAGGTCTTTCTGTTGAAACTCTACTGAGCTCGTCGACTGATTTCTATGTTATCTTTAGTCCATCGTCCGCTTTCAGGTTCCCGACTATAACCTACAGGGTCGAAATACCCTTCGTTAGACGTCTAGGTATGCTTGACATATCCTCGATACTAATTCTTACCCAACGATATTCAAACCCGACTTGTAATTATTCATATTAAAATAACACAGAAAACAATTAGGGTCCACATTCTCGAAATCGATCCAGTGTTTATTTTCAGAAAATACGTATACTCGTCATTTTACGAAATTAGGGTTATTGAGTTTTGGCAAAACATTTCACCGCAACGTACAATCAGGTTTCGTATAAAACATATGTACATATATTTATATATATTCTATCGACACGATAATTCACGATTAAATAACTCAAGTATACACATTATAACATTGTTGACCCAACATACACTTAATAACGATGAATTAATCTCAAAACCCTTACACAAGACCTAATTTACGAGGCATACAATAACTAGCTGCAACAAAATTTTGGCATGTATTATTCGTATACATACACTATCCCAAATTACCAACATGTAATTCAAGAAATGTGTTTATGGTGTTAATTAGGACTCATATCATCATCGTCCACCACCGGTTCACCGGAGTTCATCACCGGTGGTGGCGAAAATCCGGCGATGCCCAATTAGGGGTGTTCGAACTCGGACTTCCACCGATAAATTTGTTAAAATCAATGGGTATCACAGAATCATCAAGAAAATTATGGTTAAGAACCGAAATCAAGCAAAACTCGAAACAAGGGTCTCGAGTTCGCACATATACATACACTGAGACGCGTACATACACTCAAGGTTCGAGCAAGATTCAATTAGAGCATCGACATACAACAAAAGCCCAGTCGAAATAATCATGAACCAGAGGAAATAGTGAAGAAACGAGAGAATGAGCCGCGATAAAAGAAAAGGGGAAGAAGACGGTCGCGGGGAGAAAACAGAGGGGGGGGTTTGTGTGTGTGTTATGGATAAAAAACTAAGGTTATTATTTGCTGTACTTATTACTAAGATTCGGGAGCTCAAGGCCTTTAATGGCTGCTCTCGTGTTTCGTGGCTCGATCTGCCTTTACGAGATGCCTACGTATCTCTGTGAATTAGAGAATCAAGCCAAAAAATGTAGTTCTGATTTTTGGGGTGAGGCCCCTTATATAGATGTTGGGAGTCCTTGAATTGGACTTGGTATAGGAGACTTGGTGAGCAAGTCTCATAATTAGAATGGACTTAGGAGTCCTAAATAGTAGGAAACTAATTCCTTATCCTTTTAGGCCCCCTTGAGGATAATCTATAAGGATTTATATCCTTATCGGGACTCTTCTCAATAGCTGATTTTTACCTTATTAATTAATTACGAAATTAATTAATAATCAGGGCTTTTGGGCCTTCTTTATTCCATCAGGCCTGATCTGGTCCATCAGGCTTAACCTTTCCGGTCTGAGTATCATATATCTTTTTATTGGGCCTAGCAGCCCACATCTTGCAGTATTTAATCATATTTATTTATTCCTATCATTTGCCCCCCAACTTTTGGGAAACATTGATTAGGTTTCGGAGAAGTTAAGTCTGTTTATTCCCTTACAGGGTTTCGTTTTTGCGTAAAGTGTGGAGCGACCTACACATTTACAATGAATTTTCCTTTTATTCAGGAATTATCTTAATTTCAGGAATTTTTCCCTTATTTCCGGGATTTTCCCTAATTTTCTGGGATTTTTCCTTTAATTTCTGGATTTTTCCCTAATTTTCTGGGATTTTTCCTTTAATTTCTGGATTTTCCCTAATTTTCTTGGATTTTTCCTTTAATTTCTGGATTTTCCCTAATTTTCTGGGATTTTTCCTTTAATTTCTGGATTTTTCCTAGACGCTGTGCACGCCTAGGAGACAGTTTCCTAACAATGTCTAGGAAACTTGCGTCCTGGGCGTTGTTGGAGGCTGATGCTTCCTGGGCGTTGTTGACCCACGCCTAGGAGACAGTTTCCTAACAACGTCTAGGAAACTTGCGTCCTGGGCGTTGTTGGAGGCTGATGCTTCCTAGGCGTTGTTGATCCACGCCTAGGAGACAGTTTCCTAACAACGTCTAGGAAACTTGCGTCCTGGGCGTTGTTGGAGGTTGATGCTTTCATAGATCCTAGACGATGTGCACCCACGCCTAGGAGACAGGTTTAGTACCACGCCTAGGAGACATACATTCTGACAATGGCTAGGGATAATGCACCCTGGGCGTTGTTGAAGACTGATGCTTCCTGGGCGTTGTTGGACCAAGCCTAGGAGACATACTTCTAACAACGGCTAGGGATAATGCACCCTGGGCGTTGTTGAAGACAGATGCTTCCTGGGCGTTGTTGGACCACGCCTAGGAGCCACACTTCTAACAACGGCTAGGGACAATGCACCCGGGGCGTTGTTGAGGCTTTTCGAGCCTTGATTCATTTAATGAACTTTGATTTTTGATTGCAAATCTTTTCAAAATTCAAATTTTATGGGCTTCCCGCCTTTGATTTTTGATTGCAAATCTTTTCAAAATTCAAATTTTATGGGCTTCCCGCCTTTGATTTTTGATTGCAAATCTTTTCAAAATTCATATTTTATGGGCTTCCCGCCTTTTTTTAGGCCCAGGCACGTTTGTGCATCCTTAAGTTCTTCTATATAAGAGGTGGAGTGTGAGTTCATTTCTCACACTTTAGTTTCACAAAAACCTCTTAACTTTCATTCTGCAATTAGTCTCTCAAGAATCGCCACCTCAAAGCGATTTTCGGCTTTCTACTCCGCCGCTTTCTGGGCTTATTTTGAAGATTCCGTTTGAATCTTCATCTTCTTCACTTACCTTCAAGAGCTTCCTGGGTTTTTGTCTTCATCCATGGCGGATTCTGATTCATCTCACTCCCATGTCCCCCAAGCTGTTGCCCGTCCCTCTAGGGCCAGCCGAGGTAAAAAATCTCTTGTACATTCCTCAGTTATTTCTCTTAGGGATCTTTTAACCGAATTCGGGCAAGCCTTTCCTAACATGTTACACTTAGATGCATATAATTATCCTTCTAGATTTGGTCCAGATCAAGTAGGTACCATAGCCCGCCTTTTTGGCATTTCTCACCCTTATAGGGCCGAGGCTCCAGGCCCAAATGATAGGGCCTGCTACCCAAAGCTTGGGGCCATTCGGGTCTATAAGGAAACCTTTTATGCTGGTTTTCGCCTACCTCCTCATCCCTTTGTTTTTCGCCTTTTGGCTGAGGCCCGAGTCTGTCCGACCCAACTCACACCCAACTCTTGGCGTTTTATTCACTGTTATATGGCCCAATCTCGTAAACACGGTTTTGAGCCAAATGTTTGTGTCTTTCGTTATTTATTTAAATTTGTAAATGCTTCTGAGGACCAAGGATGGGTCAAAGTAGTTCATAGATCCTTGGCCCGTTCCTGCTTTATTTCTGGCACCAACCCCGACTCGTATCCAACATGGAAGAGTGAGTGGTTTTATGTATTTCTGGATTCCGAGGAGGGTTGGGACCATTTTTTCAGGCCCGACTTCTCAAAAAGTATAGACGGGTCTTTAAGAGACCTAAAATTGGGGATAGATGAGGATGCGGCCATCAAGGCCATTACTGCTGATAACTTGCACCATTGCGCTCTCATCCTTTCAGAGGGTAATTTGCAAGGTTTAGGTTTAAGTGACCTTGGTCTCGAGGGTATTTCTTTCCCCTTTTTGTTCCATTTTCTCCATTCTCTATTTGTCCTTCTTCTTACGTGCCTGTATTTGCCTGCAGCTAGGGCAGCTTTGGATACGATCTTCAAGAAGCGGGAGACCCGTGTTGCCAAGGGCTCTGATGTTGAGACCCACCGCGACAAGCGGGTTAGGATTGGTGACGGCCCTTCAATCACAGTTCAGGAGGCCGTCCCTACCTTTTTATCCCAGAGGCCTCTTAGCCTTGATGAAGATACCTCTCCTTTCACCGTCACATGGGGCCTTCAGAGGAGGGACACGATGGTAGGGAGTTCCGAGGCTGCCGCCGTTTGGTCTGAGAGTGTAATCACGCCTCGTGACAGGGCTGAGATTGTAGAGTCTTCTGATGACCTACAAATTGAGCGTCTGGGTGCTCAGGCCGTAGCTTCTGTAAGCCTCTTCCTTTTTTAACTGTATTTTTTTTGTACTTACTGTACTTTGATATATTTGTGTAGATGAATACCTATCTCCAGGCTGCCCTTCACAATTTGAAGGATGTGAGGACCAGCCTAACTATTGCTGAGAGAGACAGGGATAGGTACCTCAAGGCTTCCGAGGCCAACTTCACTCGTTTTCGTGAGGTAGAGAAGGAGCTGGCGGATGAAAAGGAGAAAGTTCGTAAACTGGAGCTGGATGCTCAAAGGGCCCGAGCTGAGGTGATAGCTGAGTATAAGGCATCTCAGGACTTTCAGGATGTCCTAAATGCTGAGTACGATGCTAACTTCCCGGAGACCTTTTCTAGCTGTTGGGATCAGATAGTAGAGGAGATTGGGAAGAAGATTCCGGAGGTGACTCTCACTGCCTATCCAGTCCCTGATATTCCTGGGAAAGAGCCTCTTCTTGATGATATCCCTCTTTCTCCTACTCTTACTACTTCTGCTGAGGCCGCAGCTGTTTCTCCTCGAGGTGCTAATCATGTGCCAGTTCCTTCTTCTGCTGCCGATGAAGGAAACATCGATGATGACTTCTTCAAGGATCTTTGAGTATTTTGTTTTTCTTGTTTGGCCCATTATGGCTTTCTATGTATTGACTTAATCGTATTCAGAACTTATTACCCTTTGGGGCTTTTTATGCTATTTTAAGTTATTTGTTTGCTTTTCTACTATCCTTTTCAAGTACTTGTACTGTTAGCTTGCTAGCTTTAAAAACTATCTCCTATTTTACCCGTACTTGTACTAAAATAGATAAGCAAACTTGATCATATAATAATATGAATCAAATAGTTCTATAATAAGATGAACTAAACAATTGTAAAACAGGTTTATGGCAACTCTTGAGGTTCATCCCTTACACCACTCCTAAAAATAAATCTAAAACATGTAAATCCTAAGCAATCAAAGCTTCAAGTTGCTTTTCAACCTACTTGTCAAGTAAGAATCATGTTTAATGGCTTTACACATAGTAAACCTTCAGGTTTTGCGCATGCCAAGTTCTCGGGACTTCAAAGCCATCTATAGTCTCCAGCTTGTAGGTTCCTCTACCCTGAACGCTCTTGACTTTGTACGGCCCTTCCCAATTTGGGGCAAGTTTCCCTTTCTGCCCTACACCAGAAGCTTCCACCTTCCTCAAGACTAGGTCACCCTGTTTGAAGAACCTTTCTTTAACCCTTAGGTTGTAGTAGAACGAAGCCTTTTTCTGATACTCTACTATCTTTGCATGTTCCTTATCTCGCACTTCATCAATTAAGTCCAGCGCCAACCTTTGCCCTTCCTCATTTTCCCCAGCATTGAAAGCTTGAATTATTGGAGAAGAATGTGATATCTCTACGGGAACAACTGCTTCTGCCCCATATGCCAACATGAAGGGAGTTGCTCCAGTCGTGACTCTACAGGTAGTCCTATAGGCCCATAGTATTGGAAGTATCTCATCCACCCAATTATTTCTTGACTTCTCGATCCTCTTCCGTAGTCCATCCAGGATTATCCGATTTGCTACCTCCGCTTGCCCATTGGCTTGCGGGTGAGCCACAGAGGTGAACCGTAACTCAATTTCATTTTCTTCACAATACTCCTTGAATTCCTCATTGTTGAATTATGTTCCATTGTTAGTGACGAGGATACGGGGAATTCCATATCGGCACATAATGTTTTCTCACAGGAATTGTGCAACCTGCTTAGTTGTGATTTTGGCCAAGGGCTTGGCTTCAATCCACTTAGTGAAATAATCAATGGCTACAATCAGAAACTTCCTTTGTGCCGTGGCCATAGGGAAAGGCCCTAGAATATCCATCCCCCACATAGCAAAGGAAATTGGGGAGTTGATAGAGGTCAGCATCTCGGGGGGTTGTCTAACAACTGGTGCATGTTTCTGACAGCGATCATACTTCTTCACATATTCTTTGGCATCAGCCATCATTTCTGGCCAATAGAAGCCTAAACGGGTTATCTTATGAGCCAAGGCCCTGCCCCCCAGGTGTTGCCCACAAATACCTTCATGCACTTCCTCAAGAGCCAAACATGCTTCATCGGGCCTGAGACACCTCAAGTAAGGAACCACGAAAGATCTTTTATATAGAATCCCATCAATCAAAGAGTACCTTAGTGCTCGAACAGTTAACTTTCATGCTTCAGTTGCATCGCTTGGCAACCAACCGGTTTGAATGTGAGCCTTAATGGGATCGATCCATGACGTCCCCAGACCTATGGGAGCCACAAGCTTAACATCTATGCTTCGTGTCTTCAAAACACAGAAGTATACACTTCCTAAACTTTCTTCTATCTCAGATGAAGCAAACTTTGATAGCGCATCTGCCTTAACATTTTCTTCCCTTGGAATGTGTTCAATATGGCATTCATTAAATTGGGTCATCACAGCCCTTACTAGGCGGACATACTTAGCCATTGTGTCATCCCTTGCCTCAAATTCTCCCTTTACCTGGGATATGATCAGCTTCGAGTCTCCACAGACCTTTAAGTTTTTGACTCTAAGTGTCCCAGCTAGACCAAGGCCAGCTATCAGGGCTTCATATTCTGCCTCGTTATTTGTGGTTGGGAAGTCTAACTTCATAGCATACTCAATTAAGAACCCATCAGGGCTTTGCAAAACCAATCCTGCTCCACTGGAGTTTGTTTTTGATGCTCCATCAAAATAGAGAACCCAAAACTCTTTATCATCCTTCTCCTTGCTTTCATTATCGTCCTTCTTTTTGCTTTCATTATCGACTCCCTTGTCTTGAGGTATGGCATCTTCCTGCCCCCCGACTTCTTGGTTGGGTATGGTACATTCCACCACGAAGTCAGCTAGTGCCTGGGCTTTTATGGCCGTACGTGGCTTATACTTGAGATCGAACTCTCCCAACTCTATTGCCCACTTAATCAATCTCCCACTTGCCTTGGGACTGTGAATGATATTTCTCAGTGGCTGATTTGTTAGCACCTCAATCCGATGAGCCTGAAAGTAAGGACGCAGTTTTCTTGAAGCCATTACCAAGGCTAGAGCGAATTTCTCAATAGTTGAATAATTCAACTCAGCACCATGCAAAACTTTGCTGACATAGTATACGGGTTTCTGGACTTTCAATTCCTCCTTAACCAACACCGCGCTCAAGGCGCTCTCTGAAACAGCCAAGTACAAGAATAAAACTTCATTCAGAACTGGCTTGGCCAACAACGGGGCCTGGGCCATATACTTTTTTAACTCTTCAAATGCCTTCTGGTTTTCCTCACTCCATACAAAGTCTTTGATGTTCTTTAGTGACTTGAAAAATGACAAGCACTTGTCTCCTGACTTGGAGATGAATCGTCCTAGCGCAGCAACCCTTCCTGTGAGCTTCTGAACATCCTTGACAGTTTTTGGGGATTCCATGTCCAGGATTGCCTTTATTTTATCGGGGTTAGCCTCAATTCCCCTCTTTGAGACCATCAATCCCAAGAATTTTCCAGATCCTACTCCGAAAGCACACTTCGTAGGATTCAACATCATCTTGTGGTACCTCAGGACCTCAAAAGCTTCCCTCAAATGGGTTATGTGATCAGTCTTTACTAGACTCTTGACTAACATGTCATCAACATAGACTTCCATAGTCTTACCAATAAGATCCTTAAAAATTTTGTTTACCAACCTTTGATAGGTGGCTCCTGCATTCTTGAGACCAAACGCCATAACAAGATAACAATAAACACCAAAGTCAGTGATAAATGATACCTTTGGAATGTCATCCTTATGCATTTTAATCTGGTTGTATCCGCTAAATCCATCCATGAAACTCAGCATCTCATGTCCAGCAGTGGCATCAATCAAAGTATCAATTCTAGGCAGCGGAAAACTGTCTTTGGGGCATACATCATTCAGATCAGTGAAGTCTATACACATCCTCCACTTTCCATTAGCCTTCTTCACCATTACAGGGTTTGCTAACCACTCTGGAAATTGAATCTCCTCAATAAAACCAGCCTCTAAGAGCTTTTCTACTTCCTATTTTATAGCCTCTTGTCTTTCCGGGGCAAAATTTCTTTTCTTTTGTTTCACTGTCTTCCGGCCTGGATCCACGTTTAGCTTGTGAGTAATTAACTCCGGGTCTATGCCTGGCATATCAGCTGCTGACCATGCAAACACATCACTATTTTCTTGCAAAAATTTCACTAACTTCCCTCTAAGGGGCTCCTCTAATGTGGCTCCAATGAAAGTCATCCTCTCAGGATTCTCGGGGTCTAAAGGAACCGAAACTAATTCTTCTGCTGGCCTTCCTCTATTCTCATCATTTTCTCAAACATCCATATCTTCAATAGGAAGAACCTGCCCCCCGACTCCATCTGCCCTCAAAGAGGCCACATAACAGCTTCTAGCCATTTTTTGATCTCCTCTCTCTTCTCCAATCCCGTTTCGGGTGGGAAACTTCATGACTGAATGGTAGGAAGAGGGGACTACCTTGAAGGCATGTATCCCTGTTCTCCCCATGATAGCATTATAAGTTGAACTAGCCTTTACCACCACGAAATCCAGCATCTGCGTTGCTTGCCTTGGTTCCGTACCTATGGTGGTCGGCAATTTGATTATCCCTTCCACAGGACATTCTACTCCAGCAAATCCATATATCGGCATGTCCGTTGGTGTCAACTGGGAGTCGTTATACCCCATTCTTAGAAAGGTGTCGTGGAGCAAGATATCCACAGAAGCACCATTATCCACAAGGACCCACTTAACCGGGCTATTTCCTATTATCGGTGTTATGACCAACGGGTCGTCATGGGGAAACTTCACGCCCTCTAGGTCAGAATCATCAAAAGCCAATGTTACTTCTGTCCTGGCCCTCTTCGGGGCTTCTCCAACAATATGCATAACCTCCCTAGTATATGCCTTTCTGGAATTTTTGGACAATCCAGCAGCAGTTGGACCTCCAAAGATCGTGTTTATCACAGGCCCTCGAGGGCGTCGCGGTCCTCCAAAAATTGCATTTATAACCGGCCCTCTAGGTTGGGGATTTCGCCCCTGATCGTCTTGGTCCCTCCTACGATCTTCAAAGTTCTTCCTTCCATTATTATTTCTGTCCCCTCCATCTCCAGTGTACTTGTTCAATCTTCTTTTTCGAATCAAAAACTCAATTTCATCTTTCAATTGCCTACACTCATCGGTGTCATGGCCAACATCCTTGTAAAACCTGCAATACTTGCTCTTATCTAGCTTGGCGGGATCAGCCTTCAAGGGCTTAGGCCAGCGAATATCTCTATCTTTTTCAATCTCCATCAAAATCTGACTTCTAGGAGCACTCAGCTTAGCGTATTCAGTGAACTTTTGCCCAGGTCCTCCCTTCTTGGGGGTTGAATCAGGGTTTTGTTCGGTTCTAGGATATTTGTCCTTAGTGATATACTCCAGATCAGTTTTTCGCTTCTTGCCTCCAGTGGGCTCATTACTTACTACGGTCTTCCTCATGCTTTCTTCAACCTTGATATACTTCCCTGCCCTCTCTTGGAGTTGCAACATGTTTTCAGGGGGACGTTTGGCCAAGGACATCTTGAAAAACTCATCCCTGGTTCCTTGTTGCAGTGCTATCATGGCTACTTTATCATCAAGGTCTGGGACTTTTAAAGCCTCCTTTGTAAAACGATTCAGGTAATCTCTCAAGGATTCCTTAGCTCCCTGCACAAGACTCATGAGAGATGCTGAACTTTTCTCATGGACTCTTCCACTGATGAATTGCTTAATAAAAGCCTGACTTAATTCTCTAAATGATCCAATAGAATTTGGGGGCAGGCGACTGTACCATCTTTGAGCCATACCCGACAAGGTTTGAGGGAAGGCCCGACATTTTATAGCATCATTCACGGGTTGCAGCAGCAGTGCATTAGAGAATGTCCTAACATGATTAGCGGGGTCTCCCGTGCCATCATAGGCTTTGATAGTGGGCATCTTAAATTTCCTCGAGATATGGGCATTCATTATCTCTTCTGTGAAGGGTGGAGTTAGATCATCAGGATCTCCAAGGGGAAGGAGATTGCCTGGATCAGTTCTTGGGACAGCAACCCTTCTTCTTACCGGACCATCCAGGTCTATGACAGGAGGAGGATTTCTCCCCCTAGGAGGTATCTGGGGTCTGGTGGCCTGGTGAGCCTCCAAATCACGCCTCAGCCTTTGGATTTCAGCCTCATGAGCCCTGATCCTTTCCTGCACTTCTTGGAGATTCGCCCCTGGGGTGCTTTGGGGGCGTTGCCTTCCATCGGCCATTGGCTCTTTTCCAGGACGCCTCCTTCTCGGGGCCACTTCATCATCCGAAGATTCGGAGTCTCTTTCAGTGTAAGGACTAGAAAATTCCCGATCCTCAGGGATAGGACCCAAACCTCGTATATAGGGGGGTGACTGCCCTCGTGCTTCGCTTCGCCCAGCATATCCGCTTCCTCCAACCTCAGGGTGAAGGGGCATCCCGTAAGGGGGGTTAGTAGTAACAATAGTTGAATATTCATACCCGACGGGTCGAGAATTCACAGGTATATGTACTCGTTGAACTTGAGGATTCGTACCTTGAATAGTCGGGGGAGTTGTCCCTTGTGGCTGAGGTTGAGTTGCCCCTGTCTGGGCTTCCCCCTGAGTAGATGCATAAGTTGAATGGGGAGGAACCTCCACGGTTGATGAAATCACCTGGGTTGTCTCTGATGGTGTTCCTTCCTCTAGAGCTCCAATTGTTCTCCGTGTTCTTGCCATGGTTGTTGTTGCGTTTCCCACAGACGGCGCCAAATGTTATGGATAAAAAACTAAGGTTATTATTTGCTGTACTTATTACTAAGATTCGGGAGCTCAAGGCCTTTAATGGTTGCTCTCGTGTTTCGTGGCTCGATCTGCCTTTACGAGATGCCTACGTATCTTTGTGAATTAAAGAATCAAGCCAAAAAACGTAGTTCTGATTTTTGGGGTGAGGCCCCTTATATAGATGTTGGGAGTCCTTGAATTGGACTTGGTATAGGAGACTTGGTGGGCAAGTCTCATAATTAGAATGGACTTAGGAGTCCTAAATAGTAGGAAACTGATTCCTTATCCTTTTAGGTCCCCTTGAAGATAATCTATAAGGATTTATATCCTTATCGGGACTCTTCTCAATAGCTGATTTTTACCTTATTAATTAATTACGAAATTAATTAATAATCAGGGCTTCCATCAGGCCTGATCTGGTCCATCAGGCTTAACCTTTCCGGTCTGAGTATCATATATCTTTTTATTGAGCCTAACATGTAATAACCATGATTTTTGTAATTATATGTATATACACTTTTCCCATTTTAATTATTTGGTTAGATAAAAAAAATATTTTTTTATATAGATTTGTTATTAAATATAAATACGCGTATTTTTATATTAAAAATAAACATGTCTAGTTATCCAAAATATTTAAGTAAGGTTAAAAAAAACTATTTTAATTTATATGTGCATAATTTTAATTTAATATATATTTATTTTATGAATAGAATTTAAAATAAGTGTAGTTATGTTGTGTATATTTATTAGTGTGTTATGTGTATTTGAAAAACTCAGTCAAACACTAAACAAAGAGATAATGTTTGTTTAAATTTGTGATCACGTACCCACTAATCCATTGAATCGGAGTATTAGTTGAACCAACTTGTGTATAAATAGGCTATTAGCATATCATTTTATCTCTGTATAACATCTTCTATTTTCAGGTACGTTCTATTTCCTATATTTTTACTTATGTATTTTACATGTTTATTGCATAATTCTCTTTCTCTCTCTATATATATAATTAAATTACATTTTTGTGAACTTATGTATGACTATTCTAATTCACTTGTTATTAGTTTATTTTATTATTTAGTTCCATGGTTATGTGTATAACACTATAGTTTGCTTAATTTAATCATTTAGTTTGATGTTGATTATTAAATGTTTTAGTTAACAATCACCATTTTTTTTAGTAAATATTTAATGCATGAATTTATGTATATAATTATGTGTTTTGTGCATGTATAATAATTCATGTGTTATATGTTAAATATATGTTTGATTTAGATATGCATTTAGATTAGTGCACCAATTAAATATATGCTCATATATTAAATTGGTTATACTTATTTTGTATAATGATATTTTAACACGTAAGGTTATGAAAATTTTATACACCAATATTTATATTTTGTCCACTTGCATAATCATAAGCATATGTTACCTACTTTATTTATCTTTGTTATTTTATTTTAAGGATTATATAGATAGTAAATATTAAACGTACATCTATTTTATTCTGAATTTAAATAGTTTACATATACTTGATTTATTATTATTACATATAATGTTTTTAAGTTTTGAGTTTTTTTTATTGGTCGGTATACTATTTTGAACTATTATATGAGAATGGTCGTATTTATATGTCAATATGAATTTATTTTGTTACTTGTAGTGACATTTAATTATTATTATGGGTTAAGCTTTATAAAGTTAAAGTGTGGTTAGCTTAGTGGCATGTACATGTTAACATTCTGATTATTATATTAAGTGTATGTGTGTATGTCTAGGTTCATTTTGGCAACATAATTTGGGAGATATTGCTATTAAGGTAAGTTAACTCTTCACACTTTATTTTATTTTAAAATCTTTTAAATATTTTTGCACTGCTTTTGTTTTATAATTTATGGATCAAGTACCCTGTTTTAGAAATAAGAATTCCCAGTGAGCTCTGACTTATGAACCAGTTAGTAATTGCTTATAGTTCCGGAACTAGCCTTTGATACCTTACTAGGGAGTGCTACTTATGATGCCTTCGGGAGCGCACACTCTATGATACCTTAGTAAGGGGCACATTATTGACAGAAATTATGAACTTTTGATATTGTGTCACCAGGTATTTGTGGCCTTAGCGAGCTGTGAAATTTTATATCTTTTGTCATATGAATTTTGGAAAATGATTTTTGTTTTATAAAATTATGATACTTGATCCACTAGTGTAGAACTGTTTTCTTGCTGGGCTCTTGGCTCATTACTCACAAATTTTTAGGTGCTTAGCTTTTGGGACATCTTAAAGTGGACTTGATTTGAGCTTGCTTTGAAATAATATTTTAGTGATTATGTTTGTATTGGAGCTGCGTCTCCCAGGATTTGCTTTATTTTCAACTTAGATGATTTTATTTCTGTCTCGGATTTTAGAATTTTATGAAAAACTAGAAACGTATTCTTATTATGGATTAAATTTGGAGTTTAGCTGAATATTTAAGTATAACTATTTTCTGAAAAGTCGGGGTATTACAGTTGGTATTCAGGGCCTAGGTTAGCTTCGTGTAGACTGCCCTTTTAGGCTTGACCTGTGAGTTATGAATTTAGTTATTTGTGTTTCAAAAAAAAACTACTTTTATTTTTTTTGATTAAATATTTTGTGACTTTCTCGATGCAGAAATATTTTTGGTATCATTAAATGTTTTTAGTATGTTTAAATTTGGGGACCAAATTTATTTTAAGGAGGGTAGAATGTAATAACCATGATTTTTGTAATTATATGTATATACACTTTTCCCATTTTAATTATTTGGTTAGATAAAAAAATATTTTTTTATATAGATTTGTTATTAAATATAAATACGCGTATTTTTATATTAGAAATAAACATGTCTAGTTATCCAAAATATTTAAGTAAGGTTAAAAAAAACTATTTTAATTTATATGTGCATAATTTTAATTTAATATATATTTATTTTATGAATAGAATTTAAAATAAGTGTAGTTATGTTGTGTATATTTATTAGTGTGTTATGTGTATTTGAAAAACTCAGTCAAACACTAAACAAAGAAATAATGTTTGTTTAAATTTGTGATCACGTACCCACTAATCCATTGAATCGGAGTATTAGTTGAACCAACTTGTGTATAAATAGGCTATTAGCATATCATTTTATCCCTGTATAACATCTTCTATTTTCAGGTACGTTCTATTTCTTATATTTTTACTTATGTATTTTACATGTTTATTGCATAATTCTCTCTCTCTCTATATATATAATTAAATTACTTTTTTGTGAACTTATGTATGACTATTCTAATTCACTTGTTATTAGTTTATTTTATTATTTAGTTCCATGGTTATGTGTATAACACTATAGTTTACTTAATTTAATCATTTAGTTTGATGTTGATTATTAAATGTTTTAGTTAACAATCACCATTTTTTTTAGTAAATATTTAATGCATGAATTTATGTATATAATTATGTGTTTTGTGCATGTATAATAATTCATGTGTTATATGTTAAATATATGTTTGATTTAGATATGCATTTAGATTAGTGCACCAATTAAATATATGCTCATATATTAAATTGGTTATACTTGTTTTGTATAATGATATTTTAACACGTAAGGTTATGAAAATTTTATACACCAATATTTATATTTTGTCCACTTGCATAATCATAAGCATATGTTACCTACTTTATTTATCTTTGTTATTTTATTTTAAGGATTATATAGATAGTAAATATTAAACGTACATCTATTTTATTCTGAATTTAAATAGTTTACATATACTTGATTTATTATTATTACATATAATGTTTTTAAGTTTTGAGTTTTTTTTATTGGTCGGTATACTATTTTGAACTATTATATGAGAATGGTCGTATTTATATGTCAATATGAATTTATTTTGTTACTTGTAGTGACATTTAATTGTTATTGTGGGTTAAGCTTTATAAAGTTAAAGTGTGGTTAGCTTAGTGGCATGTACATGTTAACATTCTGATTATTATATTAAGTGTATGTGTGTATGTCTAGGTTCATTTTGGCAACATAATTTGGGAGATATTGCTATTAAGGTAAGTTAACTCTTCACACTTTATTTTATTTTAAAATCTTTTAAATATTTTTGCACTGCTTTTGTTTTATAATTTATGGATCAAGTACCCTGTTTTAGAAATAAGAATTCCCAGTGAGCTCTGACTTATGAACCAGTTAGTAATTGCTTATAGTTCTGGAACTAGCCTTTGATACCTTACTAGGGAGTGCTACTTATGATGCCTTCGGGAGCGCACACTCTATGATACCTTAGTAAGGGGCGCATTATTGACAGAAATTATGAACTTTTGATACTGTGTCACCAGGTATTTGTGCTCTTAGCGAGCTTTGGAATTTTATATCTTTTGTCATATGGATTTTGGAAAATGATTTTTGTTTTATAAAATTATGATACTTGATCCACTAGTGTAGAACTGTTTTCTTGCTGGGCTCTTGGCTCATTACTCACAAATTTTCAGGTGCTTAGCTTTTGGGACATCTTAAAGTGGACTTGATTTGAGCTTGCTTTGAAATAATATTTTAGTGATTATGTTTGTATTGGAGCTGCGTCTCCCAGGATTTGCTTTATTTTCAACTTAGATGATTTTATTTCTGTCTCGGATTTTAGAATTTTATGAAAAACTAGAAACGTATTCTTATTATGGATTAAATTTGGAGTTTAGCTGAATATTTAAGTATAACTATTTTCTGAAAAGTCGGGGTATTACATAGCAGCCCACATCTTGCAGTATTTAATCATAATTTATTTATTCCTATTAGCGTGTGTGTTTTTGTTATCTACAAAAACGCAGCTATGCCACGTATCAAACGAATTAACGAGAAACCCACACGTGTCCTGCTGCAACGCTTTGCCCCGAAAATTTTAAAATTAACGAATCGAGGTGTACGAAAAATAATTTCAGAAAATTACGAAAATAATATCAAAATATTATAAATATCCCGAAGTTTATAAAAACATAAATTTTTAAATTTCTAAACAATTTCTAAAACGCAACTTGTACCCGCATTTCCAATTTAACGACCTGAGTTGCACTTAAAACAATTTCATAAAATTATGAAAGTAGTTGTAAAATGTTAGAAATATCCCGAAGTAAATAAAAACGTAAATTTCGTAATTTTAAAATAATTTCTAAAATACACTTTATACCCGCTTTTAACAAATAAACGAAACAACGCGCGGGTAAAATTAATCCCGAAAATTTCCAAGATAATTTTAAAATTCTCGAAATATTCCAAACTTAAATAAATATTAGTTTTATAATTTTTGAATAATTCTAGAATTAAATATGGATTTTACAAATGAAAGCATTCAGAAAATCATTTAAAAATAAATAATTAATAAAATATTGATTTCTCAATTTTATAAAATCCTAAAAATAATTATTGTAATTATAAAATCATAAAAATAATTTTAAAAATATTCCCAATATTTATGCAAATAAATTTGCACTAAATCCACTTTTGAAAGTGAAAACAATCCAATACGATCCCATAATTAATTGCGCGGACAACCCGGTACACCATAAATCATATATGGATAATAATCAAACAACACATAGCGGTCAACACCAACATACATATTTTATTTATTTAATAATTTCCATAATTATATAATTAAATGATTCAAAAGTACACGGGTTGTTATATCCTTCCCCCCTTAAAAGGATTCTGTCCTCAGAATCTGATCTAACTAAACAAGTGAGGATATTTGTCAAGCATATTCGATCCTAATTTCCAAGGAGACTCTTTTAATCGAGGTTTTCAAATATAATCACTATAGATATGCAATTATTTCCCAAGGACTCGCCTTTAACGATCAAGAATTTGGATCGATCACTATACGCAGATCAAACTTGGACAAGGGCCCATTGGCTCTTAATCAATCGCTGAACTTAAATCGGATACTTATCACTTTAACCATAACAGGCCAAATATATTACATGTGTACACTTGTTGTAACGGTAACATCAACTCATGAACAACTTTATTTATATTTATCGATATCTCAAAGGGATTACTAAATTTAGGACTCAACTTATCCTCTCTATTCAGATCTATCCAACCTTCTTTAAAGTAAAACTTTTACTAACACTACTAGTCTTATTTCTATACTCATACTCTCTCTCGATATAATTTCGCCTTCTTTCTTTGTCTACTGCGAGCTGCTTCAATCAATCTTACTATGCTCTTGGTGTGCCAATTTAACTTAAAATTTGACAACTTTCTTTCTCCCACTTTATTTTAATAGAAACGGGGACCTACACTTGCGTTCACATGAAGCTTGGTAAAGTGGCATTCCAAAGCTGACATTGCTGATACATGATCATTCCAGTGTTTCCTTAAAACTCACCCTCTCAACATATCTTACATTTCCTGAACCACTTCCGTACTTTGACTCTTTGTTTAAGGATGATAGGCGGTGCTCGTTTTCAACTTGGTTTCCAAACATTTAAACATTTCTTACTCCTTTTTATTAGTTAAGGTTGAAAAGTAATCTCATATATTCACGTATTATCACCTTTAAGTATTTGAACTTCAGATTCCACTCTTTCCAATTCGTCTATTAACTCCTCGGTGGTTTTAATTACATCTAATCCTTTTTTTTCGGCATAAGGCATCTGTTACCATACGGCTTTGCTTAGGTAGTTGTAAATGAATTAATTCAGAATCTTTTGTTAACCTTGGTCAAAATTTCATTCTTAAAGACTCAACGTATAGTTGCTTTCCTTCTGATCTTTGGAGAAAAATCCTTGGGCATTCCACGCAAACTTTCTTATTCCTTGAGTAGCTGAGGATGTTATCAATAAATATAGTTTGTTCATCTAAGTACTCCTTATACACCATGATCCTTAATTTCTTATAATCACTTGATACACTTGTTATTTCACATAATATCATCCGAGCTTGCAATGTCCTTAACTTACTTTAATCATAACCTCTGATATGTTTTCAGGTCGGATCTTAAGTTAATCCTCAAGATATAATATATTTCTTAAATTAGGTCTCATAAGTAGCCAATTCTATATAGGGTCTCATTTCTTCTTATTCGTTGTTTTGTTAAACTCCCAATAATCAGTACATATTCTTATACTTTCATTCCTTTTTCTCCCTTAACATCATTGGTACACTTTACGATTCGCTTCTGGTAAACCACTTCCTGGGTCTACCTTATCTACTAGGCCTCCAATATTTCTCCTTGATTCTTTGACATGTCCACACTTCCTAATCCATCTTGAAATTTCCTTCTTATACCTTGTTATCACTATTTTTCTTTATATTTTTGTATGTCTTGGCATTTCTGTAGTAAATTCCATACTTTCTATTATGAATTCCTTGTGGGATCTCATTTCTTAATCCTTCTACTCATAGCATCCAAGTGCTGGAAAAAAACCTAGGGATATCGTGATTATTTTTCCTGGGCACATAAATTTCCTCTTACTAACTACTAACATCGTGATCCATTATCTTCTACTGACATCTTATCTTTTCCTTCACAACCTCAACTGAAAGGTCATATTATCCATCCTTGCTCCTTTTGGATTATGAACTTAAATTTCCGATTTCAACTTCTAAAATTCCATAGATAATTCTTCTGGTGCAGTCTCTATGTTCGTCCTCTCTCCTTTTTACTTATCTCTAGCCACTACATTTACTTTTCCTCGTGAATTCATACTTCAAACTCTTATAGTCCGTATAGATCTTACACCTTTCTCCATATATATCATGTTTCCCAATCTTTTAAAACCAACATTGTTACTGTTAGTCCCAAGTATGAGTAGGATACTTCTGCTCATGAGGTTTCGGTAGTCTGGGTGCATATACAATAACTTTATTGTGTTGCATCAACACACATCCTAATCCCTTATGAGAAGCATCACTATAAACTATCAAACCTCTTTGGTACTTTCGAAATGATAAAGCAGGTGCTGTAATCATTTTCTTCTTTAATTCCGCAAAACTTTCTTTATGCTTCTCCATTTCATATAAATTTCTTGCTTTTCCTGGTTAGCTTCGTCGAAGGTATTGTAACTTCCAAGAAATCTTGCACAAATTTCAATAATAACTGGTCCATGGTAAAACTCCTTACTTTTATTGGTACATTTTGGCCTTTCTTTATTCATAGTAACCTTAATTTCTACCGGATCTCCTTTGGTCTCCTTCTCACTAATTATTTATGCTTTCTACCATCAAAACTTTCACCTTATAAACTTTACATACCACTTCTTTCTTCTCCGACTCCCCAATTGTCATTAAATGCTTCGCGTGGTCCTCCGTTGACTATAAGTAACGTAATTACAACTCATCCAGATATTCCTTAAAGATTCTGTCCACAGGTTCAATCTCCAATTGGTAACATCTAAATCTTAAATCAATTTTAGAAAATACTTTGCTTCTTCTGTTTGATCTACAAATCAGTAGTTCGAGGTAACAGATACTTACTCTTGATAGTAAACTTGTTGAGCTTCCTTTAGTCGATGCATAATCTCATACTTCCATTTTCTTATTAATAATTAGTACCACTGCATCTCATGGAATCCACTGGGTTTAATCGCTTCTTCTTCTAGCATCTCTTGCATCTGCTTTGCTAATTTCCCCATTTTAACTGATGCCATTTTATGGAAGGCCTTGGTCACTGGCTTCGTTTCAGATGCTAAGTCAATCGCGAGCTTCATTTCCCTATCTGGAGAAAATCTTGGTAATTCGTCTGGAACTATATCTTGAAACTATAAAATCTTCAAATTCTGTTTACTCCTGACTTCTATTCATAATCACCATAGTACTTACATTTTGGTCACCATAACCTCTTAGCTTAAGTCATTATTAACAAATTCTTTATCTTTTTTCATCTTCTGAACCTCACCACCTTCTCATTTGACGTCCTCAAAACTATCTTTTCATCCCGACGATCTATCTGGGCATCAGCTTAAATAGTTAATTCATTCCTTAGAATAATATTAAATCCTCTTATCTCAAATGATATCAATTCTTCGCAACTTATTGCCAGAAATATCGATTCCGCCATTGGTACTTATTCAATAACTGCATGTTCTTAACTTGTTAATCCTTTAGTCATAAACTTATTGATTCGACAGGATAATTCATCTTATCAAATAAACCTTGAGAGATATACGATCAAATTGCTCCCACATCGTTCAATACTTTAATGCATAAGGTATCCGCAATAATCTTCCACGTTATCACATCCATATTCTAAATAACATATTTCTCAGAAAAATCACAAATTCTCATTTCTCGAAGACGTATTCCTTATTGAAGTAGATTCCCTTGACTCGTAATGCATCCCTGGCTAGGGCCAGTAGTTTGCAATTCTCACCATATGCCCTTGTTTCCTTTCCATGCATGAGAGGTAGATGAGACTTTGCCCGCTGGGTGTATAATACGTTGACTCTTATTTAAAAAGCTCTCGCAAAGAACAACGGTACAACGAAACAACTAGAAGGATTCACAATTTTAATAAACTTAAAGTTGAAAAGAAAGAAGAAGTAATGATTTGAATATGAATGAGACAACCATACTGGTACTTAAGATGGCTAGTCTTTCATACCGTATGGCATACAGCACATGATTAGGTAGCGTCCCACCCGATTCTTCGTCATTCCGATAAAGTGTCTCATCATAATACTGTTTGTCCCAATCAGAAAACAAAACTTGAGGGGAACAATTAAATTTGAAAGGAATGCAAATCCTCTATTTTGATATCACCAGAAAGAATTTATTAAGAAAAGGAGTTCATACATTTTTAGGAATTAAAAAGGAATATACGCTGTAATGTTGAGGACAAGGATGATACTATTGGTCACCATCCACATTTCACTTGTATTCATCTTTTGAGTTTGATCGATCATATCCTAACTGTGTCATATAACAACTTTAGTAATATACTAAAATGCCTTCGCAACTAAGCATTATGGTAGATTCTTACTTGTTAAGTCTTGCATTTGTAACGTCGCACCTACACGTATAATACTTTAACAATTCGATCATAATGGCGTTCTTATCAGATAACCTTGAGTTTCCTCTTTTTAATTTGGAATAACCATGAATCATTCAACATAGCGATCTTTTTGTTAGTAATATTCTTCTTTTAGAAAAGTCTGGAAATCTTCCCAATCTTCTTCGGTCATGCTCAGGCTTCCGTTAAATCAATGAATTCTTCGAACTCTGATAATCCCAGTAATTGGATGAATAGTTACTCTATACACTGGTTCTGTTGTTAATCTTATCATATAATACTTGCACCTTGTTGTTAGGAATAATTAACTTCTTCATAATCGCAGGTTATCTCGTTCTTCGAATTAACAATACTGAGTCTGAAACAGCATCCTTTCAGGTAATCTGGGTCTTTTAACAAACAAGAAACTCAAGTAGTAACTTGACAACCAAGGTTTAAAACTTATTTTATTCAAAAAGACTTTTAGAAATTTTGTAAGGAAAAATATTTTTCGAAAACTTGTTAAAAATTTTGAAAATCATAAATCTGGTTGTCCTTACTATATGAGTTGGTTGTTGTCCTTCCGACCTATAACAAGGTACCAAATTAAAGAAACATTCACATAAAGGTCCGTTCACTTCGATCTACCTTCTCCTTTATCGAGTCCGTTTGCCTTCCTTAATCGACGAAAACTTCAATTATCGTTGCATGTTACCTTATTCGTAGCTTCACATCAACGCTCCCATACTGGTAATACTTCCATCATCAACTTTGCAATCGTTAAGGGGAACAGACTATCCAATAGTCAACAAATCTATTTTATGAAACCAAAATTTGCTCATATCACATCACTACTTTACATATCGCATTTATCATAGTACCATCATTTAATTCCACCAAAAATTCCAAATTTATACCTTTCTCCCTAACTCTTTCAAAATTCATCTAATTTATCCCATAATTATTCACGTGTGGCTTAGTCACTAATGGCTTCTTTTAACCCGATCACAGCTATCCTCTGAAATACTTAAATCTTCTCTCTAAACTTCTTCTCACCTTTATTTATATCTCAAGCGCTCACCATTTACTGTAGCTCTCGAATCCATCCTCGTAGGTACAATCGCTTCATAGGACAAGTTCTAAACAGGGGGTATAGAACAGGATATAAGGTAAACTAAAAAGATACACTCACAGCCGAATGTCCAGTAAAACAAGAATAAACAGATGAAAGTTCTTGAATAGGTAATCTCGCATCAAGAAACGAAAAATTAGCGTAAAATAGCTAGAAGAAGTGCAACCGTTATAACAAAAGGTAGTACCATTAATGCTGGTGGAGGAACAAGGTACAAATCCAATCTGAAAGAAGATGACGATCCTTGAACGAGAAGCTCTAAACGATCAGATAATATAGGGAAATCAGGATCTGCCATTTCCGTTATCTGGAAATCACATCGCAAGCTAAGAATCCCGAATCGCAACACGAACCGTGCCGGAGACCTACTATGTAATCGCACTCATCCTTACGACGTCTTAGCTTTCTATTTCCTAATCCTAATCCTAACCCTCTACCCAATCCCGACAATCTAGGTTTGTTTCAGTGACTTAAAACCTGTAGCTCTGATACCAACCGGTGGCGCCCTCCAAACCTGGGTCAGAAGTTTGGGGTCCACAACACATGCACCATATAAACCTGTATAGGAAATATTATTTGCAATGACCCTATTTCACATAACCACGGATCGCAACAGGTTAAAGAAAATAAGCCATAATCTTAACCTTTATTACAACGTACCAAATCCCAACTAATTTAACTTACAATTGATAATAAAATCATTCTTACAATCTGACTATCTCTATACCGCATGAAGCTTCTGCTAGCTCGATTCAACTCAACTAGAACCTTAGCCCGTACTTTGGACTGAGAAACTTCACTATCATCCATATTCTTTTCAACTGTAAAATATATAAAAGAATCGCAAGGGTGAGCTAACTAGCTCAGCAAGTCATAATAGTGATAACTGAGGTTAAACAATGATCAAATGAGATGATTCAAAGGAATCAAGTTTCTTTTTAACTAATCATTAGAATTGGATATTCATTTTAAGTTTTAAAAACCAAGGTTAGGCTGCTGATCAGTCATACACTAACCCCGAGCAAGCACACAACACTGCTCTAATTACTGGATCCAAGGCACATATTGGCCTAACTTGACCATTGGTATGGTCTGACCACGAATCTGGTCCACATATATAAAAAAAGCTATCCAATCCTAAAGCAGTTCAATATGATAACAATATGATTCAATAAAACAAGATCATAATCGATAATGGTTAAACATTTGCATAAAAAAGTAAGGAAACTCATGGATATCTCAAGGGTATATCAGGGTATGTATAAGAAACGGTTTTCAGTTTGTACAAGGGTCAGGTATCAGATCATTAATGATTTTTCAGGATATGGTTCTTTGATGTTAATAAGAATGATTGTAGTATAAAAGTTTCTGGGTTTTCAAATCATTCTCTTTCAGTGTTTGGTGTTTGGTAATTATATCTTTGAAGAGTAGTATTATATTTGTATGGTTTGGTGTCTGAGGATCAACAAAGGATGGTTTGCAAAGAATAAGGCTTACGGCTCAAGATCAAGAAAGAATCAGGGTTAAGGGTAAATAGTTTGAAGCATATGCATTATAAAACAGGAGTTTTATTTAATAATAGTAACATGTTATGAAACAGTTCAAAAACATTGGTAATATATCTTGAAGAAAAGTTCAAAAATACTTGCCTTACAAGGCTTTACAACTATTACTGATCAACTCTGAGCCGACTCTGCTGCTCAGGTTCTAATGTCCAACCACTAGATCCCATTGGATTCGACTTCGACACTCAGGTCTTTCTGTTGAAACTCTACTGAGCACGTCGACTGACTACTATGTTATCTTTAGTCCATCGTCCGCTTTCAGGTTCCCGACTATAACCTACAGGGTCGAAATACCCTTCGTTAGACGTCTAGGTATGCTTGACATATCCTCGATACTAATTCTTACCCAAAGATATTCAAACCCGACTCGTAATTATTCATATTAGAATAACACATAAAACAATTAGGGTTCATATTCTCGAAATCGATCCAGTGTTTATTTTCAGAAAATACATATACTCGTCATTTTACGAAATTAGGGTTATTGAGTTTTGGCAAAACATTTCACCGCAACGTACAATCAGGTTTCGTATAAAACATATGTACATATATTTATATATATTCTCTCGACACGATAATTCACGATTAAATAACTCAAGTATACACATTATAACATTCTTGACCCAACATGCACTTAATAACGATGAATTAATCTCAAAACCCTTACACAAGACCTTACTTTACGAGGCATACAACAACTAGCTGCAACAAAATTTCGGCATGTATTATTCGTATACATACACTATCCCAAATTACCAACATGTAATTCAAGAAATGTGTTTATGGTGTTAATTAGGACTTATATCATCATCGTCCACCACCAGTTCACCGGAGTTCATCACCGGTGGCGGCAAAAATCCGGCGATGCCCAATTAGGGGTGTTCGAACTCGTACTTCCACCGATAAATTTGTTAAAATCAATAGGTATCACAGAATCATCAAGAAAATTATGTTTAAGAACCGAAATCAAGCAAACTCGAAACAAGGGTCTCGAGTTCGCACATATACATACACTGAGACGCGTACATACACTCAAGGTTTGAGCAAGATTCAATTAGAGCATCGACATACAGAAAAAGCCCAGTCGAAATAAGCATGAACCAGAGGAAATAGTGAAGAAACGAGAGAACGAGCCGCGATAAAAGAAAAGGGGAAGAAGACGGTCGCGGGGAGAAAACAGAGGGGGGGTTTGTGCGTGTGTGTTTTTATTATCTACAAAAACGCAGCTATGCCACGTATCAAACGAATTAACGAGAAACCCACACGTGTCCTGCTGCAACGCTTTGCCCCGAAAATTTTAAAATTAACGAATCGAGGTGTACGAAAAATAATTTCAGAAAATTATGAAAATAATATCAAAATGTTATAAATATCCCGAAGTTTATAAAAATATATTTTTTAAAATTTTTAAACAATTTCTAAAACGCAACTTGTACCCGCATTTCCAATTTAACGACCTGAGTTGCACTTAAAACAATTTCATAAAATTACGAAAGTAGTTTTAAAATATTAGAAATATCCCGAAGTAAATAAAAACATAAATTTCATAATTTTAAAATAATTTCTAAAACACACTTTATACCCGCTTTTAACAAATAAACGAAACAACGCGCGGTTAAAATTAATTCCGAAAATTTTCAAAATAATTTTAAAATTCTCGAAATATTCCAAACTTAAATAAATATGAGTTTTATAATTTTTGAAGAATTCTTGAATTAAATATGGATTTTACAAATGAAAGCATTCAGAAAATCATTTAAAGATAAATAATTAATAAAATATTGATTTCTCAATTTTATAAAATCCGAAAAATAATTATTATAAATATAAAATCATAAAAACAATTTTAAAAATATTCCCAATATTTATGCAAATAAATTTGCACTAAATCCACTTTTGAAGGTGAAAACAATCCAATACGATCCCATAATTAATTGCGCGGACAATCCGGTACACCATAAATCACATATGGATAATAATCAAACAACACATAGCGGTCAACACCAACACACATATTTTATTTATTTAATAATTTACATAATTATATAATTAAATGATTCAAAAGTACACGAGTCGTTATAAATTTGGTGAAGTTTTTTTGAAAGGAGCAAGGAAAGAAAACATGTTTGTTGCAAACTTAAATTCAGCAAACAAGGATGGAATATGTTGCCTCTACATCAAGGCATCTATTGAGCAAAGCAAACTTTGTGTTAGGACGTTAACACGCGCTAATAATACATGCAAGTATACGCGTTCTCAAGTAATATAGAATTAATTCTAGTTCATTTTAACAGAGACACTTTTAAGTTAAGTTCAATTCATGCGCTTATGCAACAATGTTATGGTTATCGCTCAATGCTAAGATAGTAACAAGTTGAGATAGTTTATAACTACGATTAACTAAGAAATTATGCTAAAGGATATTAACTAAAAGAATTAAAGGTTGATTACTTATATGACACAAACATGGGATTCTAACTTCATTAAATACTTCATTCAATAGCCTTTTTGTTCTTAACCTTAGCATGCAATGGTGATGACACTAATCAGATAACACGAAACTAGTAAACGCCAACTTTCGTTGTATAAAAGTGATAGAAGCTGAATATACACCAATTATATTGAGACCCTATATGTCTATAGAATTTGACAACATAACGGTTTAATGTGCAAGTTATCTATTGTGATTACATAGGGAAAGTAAGATGGTTAAAATTACCTACGAATCATGCATCTCAAATACATGAACCTATGCTAGCATGGCAAGTTCTAAACCCCTATATTCACTTTCGCTTCAATAGAGATTAACACACTATCTTATAAGTTTGTGATGCTCATAAGACAAATAAGCACAACCAATACTAGGTTATCATACAATCACCATACATTAAGCTATCGAAACAAATTAACTAAATAAATCCATAATTAAATCCGCTAGAACCCCATGATAACGATTAGCCCATAACCAAACTAATCATTATCGTGGGTTCCGATGAAAGCATGGTATAATTAACTAATTCTTTATAAACTAAATAATAAACAAGTACGTTAAACAAGAGTATATGTGCAACAAAATAAGAAAACTAGCATCCAAGATTACAACTTAAAACAAAGAATCACAAGAATAAACTAGATCCTCTTTGCCTTGGTTGTATTTGTGCTCCTAGGTCTTCTCGATGTCTGATAAGTGGCATTTTATACCACTTAGAACGTCTTAAAATGGCTTAAATTGGTATCTTGAAATCAAGTATTTTGTGTATTTGATGCGTTTTTCTAGTGTTTATGAATTTCAGGGTATTAGTTGCATTTCGGGGGAGGAATCATCAAGAATAAGCCTTGGCATGTGTTCACCATTGCGAGAGGAAAGGAATGGGCAGATTACGGCGAAGAAACGGAGCAAACCTGGATTTTTTCCAGTAGAGGCCTGCGCGCCCGCGCAGCAATGCTGAGCGGCCGCGCAGCAACCTGCGCGCCCGCACGGCTATGCTGAGCGGCCGCGCAGGGTCGGGGAAAAAGATAAATTATTTTAGACTTCTACTTCTGTTTGGCTTCCAACTTCTATGTAATCTGAGTTTTATGGGACTATTATATAGGTAGATTTGAGACATTTTTCACAGAGAGTATTAAGGGGATTATGTTTTAGATTGTGTTTTACGCAAGAAGCGAAGGAGATAAGGAAGAAGACCGATTTAGCACACCGCAACAAAGGGGAAGCATATTTTCTTGTGATTCTTGTTTCGTTGTAAAGTTGGATGCTAGTTTTCTTGCTTTGACTTATTTACTCTTGTGACGTACTCTGTTTTAATATAATTAGTTTAGTTATTATTTTCTTGTGTTTGTTTATCATGATTTCATATGAACCCATGATGGCGATAAGTTCTATTATGGGCTAATCGTGATCATGGGGTTGCAACGGATTTATTATGGAATTCTTTAGTTAATTGTTTAACACTTTAGTGTGTGATGATTGCTTGATATCTAGTATTGGTTGTGCGTATTCGTCTTATGTGCGTCGCGAAAATATAAGATAGGGTATTAATCTCTTGTGAAGCGACGGTGGATCTTGAGATTTAGAACTTGCCATGCTAGCATAGGTTCATGTACGTTGGGCATGATTAGTGGGTAACTCTAACAGTTTTATTTGCCCTATGTAATCAAAAGGAATAACTTGAGCTTAAATCGTTGTGTTGTCAATTTCTGTAGACATATAGGAACTCAACATAATTGATGACTATTCAACTTCTATCTTAATTGTGGATGCTTGGTAGAATGGTATTAGTACAATGAAAGTTGGCTTTTATCAGTTTTGTGTTATTCGATTAATATCATCACTGTCACATGCTAAAGGTAATAACAATGGCTATAGAAGGAAGTAATAATGAAGTTGTGATCTCATGAGTGTTTTATTATTGATAAATTGAAGTGTTAGTTAAGTGGTTAATTAAGTAGTTAATTATAGTTAATATTTAATCAACAATTTTAAGTGTTATTATCTTAACATTGAGAAGTAATCATACATTGGTGAGTGAGTTTAATTAGACAATAATTTAGTCTGAGTCTCTGAGGGAACGAACTAGAAAGTATTCTATATTACTTGCGAACGCGTATACTTGCGTGAATATTAGCGCGTGTTTTCTCCCTAACAAGTTTTTGGCGCCGCTGCCGGGGACTCGGCGTATTTGTTTAGTTTATGTACTTACCATCATTGGTCATTAGGACTCAGTGATTAGGACGTAGTAGTTACTTACTCTTTTCGGTTGTGTTTCAGGTACTTTAGCAAGCGTTTATGCAAACTCGTTCTCGTGCTCGCAAGAGGACTTTAGATACAGCTGAGGAGACAGACGAAGTTCTTGATATTCCGGAGAAGTTAGATTTTGAGGATTCGGATTCAGGAACTGAGCAGAAAGAACCAGTAAACATGGGAGATCGTATTGTTCAAGCTGATCCAGCTCTTATGGATTTTTCTCGGCCTAAAATTGATGACATTCAGTCAAGCATCCTTCATCCGGCTATTCAAGCTAACACCTTTGAAATCAAGCTGGGCACTATTCAGATGGGGCAGAATTCTGTTTCTTTTGGAGGAACGGCAACTGAAGACCCCAACATGCACATAAGGAATTTTGTCGAGATCTGTAGCACTTTTAAGTATAATGGCGTGACTGATGAGGCTATCAAGTTGAGGCTTTTCCCATTCTCACTGAGGGATAAGGCTAAAGACTGGTTACATTCTGAACCAGCTGGGTCCATCACTACGTGGCAAGATCTTGCGCAAAAGTTTCTGGTGAAGTTTTATCCGATGGCAAAGACTGCTGCTATGAGGAGTGCTCTTACTCAGTTTGCGCAGCAACCTACAGAATCTATGTGCGAGGCTTGGGAACGCTACAAGGAAATGTTGAGAAAATGTCCACATCATGGAATGCCGGATTGGATGGTGATCACTGGTTTCTATAATGGTTTGGGGGCCCAATCTCGGCCCATGCTCGATGCAGCAGCTGGAGGAGCCTTATGGGCTAAAAGCTATACTGAGGCGTATAATCTTATAGAGACGATGGCTGCAAATGAGCATCAAAACCCAACTCAGAGGATGACGTCAGGCAAGGTAGCAGGTATTCTGGAAGTTGATGCCGCCACCGCTATTGCAGCCCAGCTCCAAGCGCTATCAATGAAGGTTGATTCTCTGGCTACGTATGGAGTTAATCAAATAGCTATGGTTTGTGAGCTTTGTGCAGGTTCTCATGCTACGGATCAGTGTTCTCTTGTAAACGCATCTGTTCAGTATGTGAATAATTATCAGCGATAACAGCAGCCTGTGCCAGCGACCTATCATCCTAATAACAGAAATCATCCAAATTTCAGCTGGGGGAATAATCAGAATGCTATTCAGCCACCATATCAGCAAGGAGTGAGTAAATAGTTTAACCCACCTGGATTCCAGCAACCACAGCAGTATGCTACAAGGCAATCATATCCTCAACAGGGAAGTGCAGCTGCACCCACTAGTGCTGATTTTGAGGAACTTAAGCTGTTGTGCAAGAGTCAGGCAGTTTCTATCAAGACCTTGGAAAATCAAATTGGTCAATTAGCCAATGCAGTGCTCAATCATCAACCCGGCACTCTTCCCAGTGACATGGAAGTACCAGGCAGGAAGGAAGCTAAAGAGCAAGTCAAGGCTATTACCTTAAGGTCTGGAAAAGTAGCTGATGCTGAAAAGGCAAAAGAAGTAGAAGCTGAAATTAGAGGTGAAGAATCTAAGCAAAAGGAGAAAGCGGTGGAACCAAGGAAGACTACTGTTGAACACACTCTGCCTGAGGCTAATACATGGGAGAAACAGCTCTATCCTCCACCACCTTTTCCTAAGAGATTGTAGCAACAAAAGCTGGATAGACAGTTCGGGAAGTTTCTGGAGGTGTTCAAGAAACTTCACATCAATATACCTTTCGCTGAGGCTCTGGAACAAATGCCTAGTTATGCGAAGTTTATGAAGACTATTCTTTCAAGGAAGGTGAAACTGGATGACCTTGAAACCGTTGCTCTCACGGAAGAATGCAGCGCTGTTCTGCAGCAAAAGTTACCACCAAAACTGAAAGATCCAGGAAGCTTCACCATTCCTTGCACCATTGGCAATCTAACTTTTGACAAGTGCCTTTGTGATTTGGGAGCAAGCATTAATCTGATGCCGTTGTCGATCTTTAAAAAAACTGGATCTACCTGATCCAAAACCCACGTACATGTCACTACAGTTGGCTGACCGTTCCATTACTTACCCAAGGGGCATAGTTGAGGATGTGCTCGTCAAGGTGGATAAGCTCTTCTTTCCAGCAGATTTTGTTATTCTGGATTTTGAGGAAGATAAGAAGATTCCCATAATCTTGGGGAGGCCTTTCTTGGCTACTGGCCGTACCTTGATAGATGTGCAAAAAGGTGAACTTACTATGCGGGTCCAAGATCAGGATGTGACCTTTAACGTATTCAAGGCAATGAAATTCCCTACAGAAGATGAGGAGTGCTTAAAAGTGGATGTGATTGATTCTGCGGTTACTTCGGAACTCGATCATATGCTAATGTCTGATGCATTGGAAAAGGCCTTAGTGGGGGATTTTGACAGCGATGATGAAGATAGCAACGAGCAATTACAATATCTGAACGCTTCTCCCTGGAAGCGAAAGCTGGACATACCATTTGAATCTCTTGGTACTTCTGACCTTAAGAATGCTGAAGGGAAGCTCAAACCATCAATAGAGGAAGCACCTACCTTGGAGCTCAAACCATTACCTGAACACTTGAGGTATGCTTTTTTAGGTGATTCTTCTACGTTACCTGTTATTATTTCATTTGACCTTTCAGGTAGTGAGGAAGACAAACTCTTAAGGATTTTGAGAGAATTCAAATCGGCTATAGGATGGACCATAGCAGACATCAAGGGGATAAGTCCTTCATATTGTATGTATAAAATTCTGCTAGAGGAAGGTAGTAAGCCAACTGTGGAACAACAGTGAAGACTGAATCCCATCATGAAGGAGGTGGTGAAGAAAGAAATTCTGAAATGGCTAGATGCAGGCATCATTTATCCTATTTCTGACAGCTCGTGGGTGAGCCCCGTACAATGTGTACCTAAGAAGGGAGGTATCACTATGGTCGCAAATGAAAAGAATGAGCTCATCCCTACTCGAACAGTTACAGGATGGAGAGTATGCATGGATTATAGAAAATTGAACAAAGCCACAAGGAAGGATCACTTCCCTCTTCCATTTATTGATCAGATGCTTGACAGATTGGCGGGACATGAGTATTTTTGTCTTCTGGATGGTTATTCCGGGTATAATCAGATTTGTATTGCACCAGAGGATCAGGAAAAGACTACCTTCACTTGTTCATTTGGCACATTTGCTTTTCGCAGAGTTTCGTTTGGGTTATGTGGCGCCACCGGCCACCTTTCAGAGATGTATGATGGCTATATTCTCTGACATGATTGGAAATAACGTCGAAGTGTTCATGGATGACTTCTCCGTCTTTGGACACTCATATGATGAATGTTTGAATAATCTGCGCGCCGTACTCAAAAGATGCGTGGAAACTAATTTGGTGCTTAATTGGGAGAAATGTCATTTATGGTGCGTGAAGGCATTATCCTTGGGCATAAGGTCTCTAGCAAGGGTCTGGAGGTGGACAAGGCCAAGGTGGGAGTCATTGAAAATCTTCCCCCACCTGATTCTGTGAAAGGAATCCGTAGTTTTCTTGGTCATGCGGGTTTTTATCGGTGATTCATCAAGGACTTTTCAAAGATATATAAGTCGTTGTGCAATTTGCTTGAGAAAGATGTGTCGTTCAAATTTGATGATGAATGTTTGGCAGCATTCGAGACTCTCACGAAGAGTTTGATCACTGCACCAGTTATTACAGCACCAGATTGGACAGAACCGTTTGAGATGATGTGTGATGCGAGTGATTATGCGGTAGGTGCAGTTCTGGGACAGCGCAAGAAAAATCTCTTCCATGTGGTCTACTATGCGAGTAAGACTTTAAATGGTGCCCAATTGAACTACACCACTACTGAGAAGGAGCTTTTGGCTATAGTCTTTGGCTTTGAGAAATTTTGATCTTATCTGCTTGGTACGAAAGTAACAGTATTCACTGATCATGCAGCTATTCGCTATCTGGTTTCTAAGAAGGATTCGAAGCCGAGACTCATTCGTTGGGTGCTTTTACTTCAGGAATTTGAACTAGAGATCAAAGATAGAAAAGGTACTGAGAATCAAGTAGCTGACCATCTCTCTAGGTTGGAGAATCCCGATTCTACTTCAAAAGATAGGACGTTAATCAATGATTCTTTTCCGGATGAGCAGTTGTTTGCAATTCAGGAGGAAGAACCATGGTTTGCAGATATTGTAAACTATCTCGTCAGCAATATAATGCCTCTTAATTTGACATCCGCTCAAAACAAGAAGTTTCTGCATGAGGTGAAGTGGTATATGTGGGATGAACCATATTTGTTTAGACAGGGAGCTGACCAGATCATCAGGAGATGTATCCCGTTCTGTGAGACGGAGGGGATATTACGAGACTGCCATTCCACGATTTATGAGGGACACTATGGAGGTGAGAAGACGGCATCTCGTATTCTGTAAGCAGGTTTTTTCTGGCCTACTTTGTTCAAGGATGCTCATCAGTTTGTTTTAAGGTGTGATCGTTGCCAAAGAGTGGGAAATTTGTTAAGGAAGGATGAAATGCCATTAAATGTGATGCTTGAAGTCGAGGTCTTTGATGTATGGGGAATCGATTTCATGGGGCCTTTTATCTCGTCTTGCAATAATCAGTACATTTTGCTGGCAGTCGATTATGTCTCAAAATGGGTCGAAGTTAAAGCTTTACCGACAAATGATGCAAAGGCAGTACTAAATTTTCTTCATAAGCAAATTTTCACAAGGTTTGGAACACCTCGGGTAATCATAAGTGATGAAGGATCGCATTTTTGCAACCGTAAGTTCACTTCTATGATGCAGCGTTATAATGTGAATCATCGAGTAGTTACTGCCTATCATCCGCAAACAAATGGTCAAGCGGAAGTGTCTAACAGAGAGATAAAGCGCATTCTAGAGAAGGTGTTTGTCCGTCAAGGAAGGATTGGTCTTTAAAGCTCGATGAAGCTGTTTGGGCTTACAGAACAGCATACAAAACTCCACTTGGGATGTCACCGTTCCATTTGGTGTACGGTAAGGGATGTCATCTACCTGCGGAGCTTGAGCATAAGGCCTACTGGGCATTGAAGAAGTTGAACCGGATTTAGATGCAGCTGGTAAGAAAAGAATGCTTCAGCTTAATGAACTGGATGAATTTCGACTTCAAGCGTACGAAAATAACAAAATGTATAAGGAAAAGGTGAAGAGGTGGCACGATAGGAAGCTACATCCAAAGTTATTTGTGCCAGGGCAACAAGTTCTCTTATTCAACTCTCGGCTCCGACTTTTTCCTGGGAAATTGAAATCAAGGTGGTCTGGACCTTTATTGTCAAAACTGTGTTTCCACATGGAGCCGGTGGAAATTTTTGAGAATGATTCGGACCAAGCATTCAAGGTTAACGGTCAGCGGTTTGAAGCACTTACTATGGGGACATGGCAAAACGAGAGGGAGGTTAGTGCCATTTTGTTGACTACTTGAGAAAGGTACGGAACGTCAAGCTAATGCCGAAAAAGAAGCGCTGGTGTGGGAGGCAACCATGAATTGTGTTACAGGAACCTTAGAAGTTAATAACCTATCCAAAACACAAAAAAAATCAGGAAAACAGGGGCTGAAAAAAATTTTCCAGAGACCCTCTGCGCGCTCGCGCAGCTATGCGAGCGGCCCCGGCAGGGGTCGAGTTCCAGAAAATTTTTTACAGTTCAGAAAAAAAAAAAAACCAAAACACAAAACAGTTTTAGCCCATAAACCACGAATTGTTTCCCACTACCCCATCATTTACCCTTAATTCCCAAACCCTAATCTAATCACACCTATATAGACATACACCTATCCTACATATCTCCCACAAAACTTCCTACACTTAAACCCTCTCACAACA